>NW_024080657.1:5308323-5462689 GCF_003009895.1 Hyaena hyaena
TCCTCCGTCAAGTTCCTCCTAATCCTCCTATATGTACAACCATATGGTATCTGTCCTTCTCTGCCTGACTTATTTCGCTCATCATAACACCCTCAAGTTCCATCGATGTTGCTACACATGGCCAGATTTCATTCTTTCTCATTGCCATGTAGTATTCCATGGTATAGATAAACCACATCTTCTTGATCCATTTGTCCGTTGATGGACACTTAGGCTCTTTCCATGGTTTGGCTATTGTTGAGAGTACTGCTATGAACACTGGGGTACACGTGCCCCTATGCATCAGCACTCCTGTATCCCTTGGGTAAATTCCTACCAGTGCTATTCCTGGGTTATAGGGGAGTTCTATTTTTTGAGAACCTCCACACTGTTTTCCAGAGGGGCTGTACCAGTTTACATTCCCACCAACAGTGTAGGAGGGTGCCCGTTTCTCCACATCCTCGCCAGCATGTATAGTCTCCTGATTTGTTCATTTTAGCCACTCTGACCGGTGTGAGGTGGTATCTTAGTGTGGTTTTAATTTGTATTTCCCTGATGAGGAGGGTTGCTGAGCATCATTTCATGGAGAGTGTTCTTATAATGGACAGAAAGGGGGGCACGTGGGTGGCTCAGTTAAGTGTCTGACTCTTGATTTTGGCTCAGGTACTAATCTCCTGGTTGGTCAGTTTGAGCCATGTATCGAGCTCTGCACTGACATGAGGAGCCTGTTTGGGATCCTTTCTCTCCCTTACTCCCTGTCCCTCCCCAGCATGTGTGTGCGTGCTCTCTCAAAATAAATAAATAAACTTAAAAAGAAAAAAACAGAGCGGGGTGCCTGGTTGAGTTGAGTGTCAGACTTCAGCTCAGGTCATGATCTCACAATCTGTGGTTTTGAGCCCGGTGTCCGGCTCTGTGCTGACAGCTCAGAGCCTGGAGCCCGCTTCAGATTCTGTGTCCCCCTCTCTCTCTGCTCCTTCCCTACTCCCGTGCTATCTCTCTCTGTCAAAAATGAATAAATCTTAAAAAAAAATTAAGAAAAAAAGAGAAAGGGAAACACAGGGATAAGATGATGTGAAGATGGACAGTGAGAATGAAGTGATCCATCTATACTTCAAGGAGCACTAGAGGCTAGATGAGGCAAGAAAGGACTCCTCTAAGAGCCTTTGGAAGGCGCATTGTCCTGCCTGTACTTTAATTTTGGATTTCCAGACCTCCAGAACTGTGAAGGAAGACATTTCTGTTGTCCTAAGACAACAAATTTGTAATTTGTTACTGTAGCAGGGGCACCTGGGTGGCTCAGTCGGTTAAGCGTCCGACTTCGGCTCAGGTCATGATCTCACAGTTCATAAGTTCAAGCCCCGCATCGGGCTTTGTGCTGACAGCTCAGAGCCTGGAGCTGCTTCAGATTCTGTGTCTCCCCCTCTCTCTGCCCCTCCCATGCTCATGTTCTGTCTCTCAATAATAAATGTTAAAAAATAAATAAATAAAATAATTTGTTACTGTAGCCACAGAAAACAGATACAGTTTGGTTAAGGATTCTACTTTGTGTCTCCCCCTTTGGGCTAGTAGTTATCTGGGACCTGTTCATCTCATGGAGGATCCCAGAAGTGCCAGAGGTCAAGCCAGACCCTACAAGCATATGGGTAGCTTCTGTTTGTGTTACCTCCACAACCCCTGTGACCCAAGCCAGTCACATGGCCAAACCCAGCATCAGTGGGGTATGGAAATGCACTCTGCCTCTGCAGTGGTGGCCAATATGAAGGTCTTGGGGTGCAATTCTAATAACAGGGAGAGAGTGAAGAACTGGAAACAGCAATCCAGCCTACCTCAGGTGGAAACAGTTTGGGGAATAAAACACTCCAAGAGTAGGTCCCAGAGCAGAGGACTTATAGATTAAGTGACGTTAGGAACCATAGTACATGATTTGGAATGACAAGATCTGTATTTGTATCCTTGACCAGACTGCAACTTCATAATTATATGTTTGTGATTAAACCCCTTAAACCCTTCTGAATTTCATTTGCCTTAACCATGAAATGGAGACAAAAGCATAGTCACTTACTGGGAGGATCACTTGTGATTAAACAGGTTAAAAGGCTTTGCCAGCTGAAATGTGGGACATGTGTCCAAAGCCTCCACACTTGGAGAAGAAACTAACAGGAGCAGCTGTTCCCAGAGGTCAGTGAGGCGGACAGGGTGAGAGGGACCATGACAGCAGCATGCAGGGGACCTGAGCCTGCTCTGCCCCGTCTGCCTGGCTGGTGTCAGATTCTCCATTTGAGACCAGGCTGGGTCTCTCTCTTACATGGCCTTCATGCCATGTAACCCCCATCATTGGCTCCCCCATTGAGGCGCCCATCCCCCTCTGTCCCAGATCACCCAAAGCCGCATAACCCAGCGGGGATAAGACCTGCTAGTGTGGCCGTGGGAGTCCATCGCCAGAGAGCAGTGGCACAACGCTGGGCACAGAGTGAGGGCTCAGTGCATGTTGACAGCAGTGACACACAAAACAATACATTTACCGAATGAGCAAGGGCTTCCACACTATCTGTTTCAGAGGTTGCCTTGCTCAACGCCACCCGTTCATCTCTTCCAGGCATCCACCGGGATGTGGAAGTAGCTTGGATTAATTTGTTAAACCCATCAAAATGGTATTTGTGAAAATGGGATTATGTGTTGACCACATAAATATTCATAACTTCATGGCAGCGCCCAAGCACACACCATTGCTTCTGCGTCCCCTCCATTCCATCAGCACAGACCATCACGTGACAACAAAATGGAGCCTGTTATTTGCCCGGCACTGTGTTGGGACCCCTCAGAGCAGGACTCTGCCAAGAAAGGGTTTTTCTCACAGACAGCAGTGCAGCTGTGACTGCCTGCCCTGCTGTCCCTGGAGGAGCTAACCCATGGCCTACTTTCCCCACTGTTTCCAAGCACACCAAGTGCTGGCTTTATCCATCAAGCCGGTGTCCTTTCTTCTGGAGAAAGAAATCGATAGAAATTGATCTGAAAATGTCAAACCTCATCAATTGCCAGCTGTCACTCCAAGACATATTTTATGGATGGCATAACTGATCTCACCGAGGCTCTTCTCCTGCCTCTGACAGTCTGTGGTGTCCCCAGTCAACCCACAAATATTCTCTGGGGGCCTATTAGAAAGGAAGGTGGCATAGCACAGAGGCTAAATGTGTAGGCCCAGGAGCCAGAATGCCTGGGTTTACATCCTGGCTCCGTGGTTTAACTGCTGTGTGACCTCGGGAGAGTTGTTTAACTTCTCTGAGCCTCAGAGATCTCATCTTGCACCTTAGGATAATGATTGGATACATAGCCCAGGCTGTGAAAATTGCGTAATAACCCATGTAAACCATTTGTAAAATGTGGAGAATACTATAAGCACATGCTGAACATTAACCAGTGTTTATTATTCACATATGCCATTTTGCTAGTCATTGAGGGTCATATTTAAGCCTAGTTGAAGGAGACGGGGCATATACAAGACAAACTGATAGATACATGGAAAGATTGGAGAGGCTGGGGTTCAAAGGTCTGGGTTTGAATCGCAGCTCTGCCACTCATTAACTCCATGATTTTGAGCAATGCCCCTGGAACTCCATTTCATCTATAGAATGGGGATAAAATTGTAATGATTAAGAAGCAAGCTTATTATGTGTGTGAGTGACAAAATCATTCTGAGACTCGAAATGCACAGCGCACGGACTGATAATTTTTTGAGACCTATGAAAAGGTCATTCTGTGATAGTGAACAGTAAATGCTAAACACCAAATGTGTGGGACACAGAGAAGTTAAGCCTCAAGAGAGGCACTTTGGACAGGGATTGTCCCTAAAGGGCCTGACAGAAGGAGTGGCATTGAACTGGGCTTTGCAAGGGAGTGGGCGGGCTTTGGAAAGTCTAGGGAAGACTGCCTGGCACACCCTGGACCTAACTCACTGCAAACCCAGCTGTAAGCAATAGTAGAGGCCTCGATGCAGTAAGAGGGAATTGTGGCGTGATTTTTTTTTTTTTTTTACACCTTGGAAAGAATCTGGATTATTAAAGGCAGGTGTGCCACCTGATCTGGGGGTTAGTAATGACCTGGCTTCTGCAAGAAGTGTGGCAGGGACCCAAGGCAGGGCTTATGCGGTTGGCCAGACGTGGCGATGGCTCGGGCTAGGATGTCAGCGATGGCAATGGAGAGCAGAGGGTGGGTGCAAGGTCTTTTTGGATGTAGAGCTGTCAGGACTTGTGCTGATTTATTCATCAGTTCTTTAATTCAACTGTTCAAGGCTCTGGGGACATAGCACACAAAACAAGCAAAAATGTGCTTATATAGCTTAAGTACTGGCGAGAGGTGGAATGCAGGGGAAGGAGGAGGGATGGTTTCCAGGTTCCTGCCTGAAGGGATGGTGTGCTGCTATTTGCTTCGTGAAGTGATTTTGAGGCCCTTAGTCACAAGCTTCTGGGGTGCCTCGGCCTGCCTTGACCATCCCAGATGCTCCTATCCTCTGAAAGGCTCTGGAGCCTCTTCTGGAGGTCTAGTGCATTGTGTGTTCCACCAGCTGCATCCTAGTGCAGGGGGCCAGTGGCAGTAATGAGAGGGACTTCTCAGTGTCTATATTAATGTGCTTAAAGGCTCTTCACATAGAGGGTCTCTCAGCCTGTGTAGCCTCCATCTACACTGCAGGCTGCATGGTGCTGGGGTTTAAGGAGCTTCCTTCTTGGTTGCCACAAGCTGCAAGGTGCTGTTCATGACCAGTTTACCTCCTTGCAGCCATGGGAGGCCTTACATCCTGTTCTGCGTTCAGTAGCATGTGGCAGCTTTCTAGTTAAATCTTTTTTCTTAATGTTTATTTATTCATTTTGAGAGAGAGAGAGAGAGAGAGAATATCAATGAGCAGGGGGAAGAGCAGAGAGAGAATCCCAAGTAGGCTGTGAGCTGTCAGCACAGAGCCTGACTTGGGGTTTGATCTCACGAACTGTGAGATCTTGATTTTCAGAAGGTCCCACCCGGACAGATGATGCAGCTCCCACAGCACTTCCTGTATGCCATGATCAAAGCACATCTACATTTTACTCTAGTGTCTTGCTGGTCAAGCAATGTTGGATGTGCTGAACTAAGAGGGGATAAAATTCCAGAGGAAAGGCACAGCAGGAAGAAAGGTGAGGAGGCAGGAAGTTTCAGGTGGAATTTGGGTCCTGCCCAGTGAGGACAATCCATTCAAAGTCCATGCTTGGGATGCCCTTTGGGAGATGGTGAGTGCTTTTTGAGTGTCTAACACCAGCTGGCAAGCCACCTTCACCTCCCTGCTGGGAGTAGATGTGGAAGAAGCCTCTCACTTAGAATTATAAATGATTCTAGTGAACATAATTTCAGCAATTACTGATGTTCAGTAATTATGCTAATGCTGATTCACAAAGGGCTGTTATTTTCTCAGCGTGTTCTGCACACATTATCTCCTTACCTGACTAACAGTGTTTTTGCACCGCAGTTATGGTATTGCTTGTCACGTTAAGTGATGTTTGCATCTTTGAGCTTGTCAAGACACTAGGATTAGAGCTGAAGTTCTCTTCACACCCCCTTCACAAGATTTTGGTGGGCTTCTTGATGACAAGGAAAAGGAAGGGGAAAATGTAAAAAGAAAGTGGAGAAAAGATCTCCCCATTGACTGATGGGGAAATTACAGTCCAGAGGTGAAGTGAGTTGCCTAGGGACAGTGGGAGCTAAGGTTTGTTGCCTTACCTTTCTGATTCCAGATACGGACTCTGGTGATTAAGGGAGTCAAGAGCCTGCCGGGTCTCCTTCTATATAACACAACCATAGTGCTTCTTGTGGCTTGAACTGGTCAAGTACCATTTCTAGTCTTTGCTCACATCGTCAGAGCACTTAGAGATCATCTAAATCAGTAACACTCCAAGTCTGGTACCTGAATCGGCAGCATCAGCATCACCAGAGAACGTGTTAGAAAGGCAGATTCTTGGCCCCTCCCAGACCTTTTGAATCACAAGGCATTCTGTGTTTTAACCCAATAATTTATGTTTGAACGGGTAAGAAAAATCAAACAACAACAACAACAAGAAATCAACCCCCAAACAGGTGGTTCTGATGCATACTGTAGTTTGAGAATTATTCTAGGCCCTTGATACTTGAAGTGTGGACACAGATCAGCAACAGCTGGGAGCTTGTTACCAAGGCAACATTTGAGGCCACACCCCAACGGACTCCATCAGAGCCTGCATTTTCACAAGATGTACCTTAGTTTGAGTGTCAATGAGTCCAAATGCCTCCATTTACTGTTGACAGGAGGCAAAATGACATGATGGATGTCCCACAAATTGGTAACACAACTAGATTGCTCTAACTCCTACTCATTTTAATAGCTAACATTTGCTGTCTGCTTGCCAAGGTCATTGCTTAGAGGTACTGTTGCCTGTCTCACTATTCATATGCTCTACAGAGGGGCTTACTATGTGCTTGACATGGACCCCTGAATTTTCCCGCTTGATCCTTACCTTTGAGGTAGGTATGGGAGAGAGCCTCTTCTTTAGAATGAGTCTCTGCCTGGATAATTGATAAAAGTCAATTAAGGCAGGAAATCATACAAAATAGACACACCTTAAACATTTGGTTTTTAACCCAAGCATGTCATTATATGTACACCTGCCAATCTTTTGATGCAGGGGCTCCTTTTCCTTTCCTTGAGCATCAGTCTTCTTTCTTACTTTAAATTTCTTTATCTTTTGTGCTGTTTTGTGTGGCTTCCTTTGAAGTGGTCAAGAATTTAAGGTATGCAGCAATCTGAGTGCAGAATCCTTCTAGAATTTATTTCTTTCCCAAACTCCTAATTCTGTAGAACTTTTAAAAAAAAATCCGTCTTTTGCAAAGTATTCCAACTCTGTTTTTATAGACACGTTGACTTTTATATAAGATATTTAATTAAAATCTATAATGATGGTATCAGGTCTACGAGGCATCAGCATGCTTGGAACCAACACAAAAGTAAGCAACCTAACTGTTAGAAGACAAGTGCAGGTGTGCTAGAGAGCGGCCTTCTAGCCCTGAACTTTCTAGGCCATGACCTGGTTGTCTTGTCATATGGAGAATGGAGAACGTCCATTCAAAAGCACACAGTGGAGCTCTTACTGTGCCCCCCAGCCCCCCACCATGTTATTACCTCCATGTGGTTTAGGATGGTGAGGGCTCTTCTCTAAGTCCTATAGCTAGAGTTTCCATGCAGACCTAGGCAGTCCGAATGCAGGGCTAGATAATCAGTCATTTTGTTTCAACAAACTACAAATACTTCCTTACATGTAATTGTACGTACTTTCCCAAATACACTCTGCACTCCCTTCCCCCACCTCCCCCACTTCTGTACTTACTTTGGCAAGAGAACTTGGTGTTTCTGACAGATGAGCTGGTTGAAATGGATGCATTAATTGATTTAAATGTCCAAGTGTCAATATTTTCTGACAAAACATTGTCAGTGGACTGTCTCGTGGCAGAGGACCAGTGAGTGGAGAAAATAACTACAGGAGGAGGAATCAATTATACTGAAATTTAGCTGAGCCCCTTGGAAAGGGTAGCATGTATTCCTCTTGTTCTCCCCATCTCCGCCTCAGCCATGTCCCCACAGCACCCCATACGTACTTTTTATTATGTGAAGTGTTACACAGTCTGTCCCCTGTGGTCATGGTTCTGGTATTATCTTTCTGTCTCATCTTTCTCTTTGTAACTTGTTCCAAGTTACTGGACTCCAGTGCCTATCTGTAAGATCAGGGTAACAATAGTACCTCTCTATTAGGTACTACAGAGGGCTGTTAGGGCTGCAGAGAGGTCCGAATGGGACATGCTTAGTATAATACCTGGCACTTGTAAATACCCAATAAATGGTAGCTATTGTTGACTGTTTTTCCCCGACCCTCTTCCCCAGGGAAATGGTGAAAGGCATAATTAGATACAGCTAAAGGCAAACATTCTGTTCTAGATCATTTGGCCTTCTTTTATAAACCTAGCTCAGTGCCTAGAACACAGTGAGTACTTGATAAATATTTGCAGAAAGTTAAATAAATGCATCTTGGGTCAGCGTTTTTCACTGCTTTGCTTCTGTATCTCAAGACAGCCTATGGGATAAGGGTTGTTTTCTCCTATCAAAGCCCTTCGTACTCAGTGGTTTCAAAGAATTCTCGGTCTCTCCATCTGCAGCTGCTTACACTCTTCATATTTTCAAGTACAGACTTTTTCTGAATTGTGTTTTAAAGGGATCTTGTGTTCCTCTAATATTCTTAGCAAAATGCCTACAGATAATTCCTTGCAGAAATGGCAAATGGCTCACATGGTTTACTGCTCTGTTTTGTTTCTTGGGTCTAAGTGCCCCGTGATCTGAGGCTATTATGTCTCTTGACTCCCTGAGTCCCACTGGGGTTTTAGAGCCCCTGGCTTTTAGCAGAAATAGTAACTTCTAGATCTATCTGCAGCTGACAAAGTCTCAGCCTGTTTGTGCAGGCATCTTCATGCTGTAGTAGAAGTAATGAAAATGTGATGGATGGGAAAGAGAAGGAAGTCATGAAAGTAACCAAGCTGAAGCAGGTGCATTGGCAGAAGTAGTCCTGGGACAGGTAAAGGAGGCTGAGGCAGAGAACCCCAGTGCCTAGGAGGTATGCTGTTGTGGTCTCAATGGCGTTTTGACCTGGGGTTGTGTGCAAGAGGACTGAGTGGCAGAACCCAGGCTCGATAAGTATGTGGGTATGTGGGGTTACCTGCCGCCTTCTTCTCTTAGATGTTTATGTCTACTGCCCGCCAAGTGCCTCCCCACCCCTCAGATGCCTTCTTCAACCTCTTCCACCTTGTTCTTTCCCTGGGAGTCTGCCTCTTAAGGGTCACGTCAGCAGGGTCTGCACCCTCTGGCTTCAGCCAGGCAAGTACTGCCCATGGGGACCTGGGCAGGAGATCAGAAGTAAGGACAGAGGAGAGAGTGTGGTTGGGGCATGTGTTTCCCTGGTTGTACCTCCGAACTGAAGGTCGGTATTCTTCCCAAGGTGGCCCCTTTCGTGTGATGCTCCTTCAAGTGTTCTGATGTCTGCGCTCTCACTTCCTCTTCTGAGCTGAGAAAGTGTAACAACCACACTGCTTTACTTATTCCAGAGTCCTGCACTGTCCTTTGCAGTTTCCCTACAACCCCCTCACACCTCTGGAAATGGTCCCTTCACTGAACCCTCCTCTGATTATCCCAGCATGCGTATGCCTGCTGCTGCTTGTCAGAAGCCTCATTTCCAGTCTCAAGTTGCTCTGCTTCTGTGGGAAGATGGTGGTACCTGGGAGGTAGGAGTCACTAAGAGATAAAAATAGGACAGTTGGGTGTGTCAGAGAGGCAAGAGAAAATAATCATGGCTAATTTAAGCAGAATGGAAATTCTTCGTGGGGTAGTGGGTAGTTCATAGAAAGAATTTGGAAGGCTCAGAACCAGGCAGGCAGCTGGGCAGTGGGGACAGACCATAGGAATACTCTGGTCAGGACATGGCTGCTGGGTTCCTGCCACCCTGGGCTTTTAATGAGACCCCTGCTGCTGTGAATGCATTCTCAACTGTATCTGCACCTTTGCAGTCCATCAGGGTTTAGAATCCCGGGGAGAGCATCTGCTTGGCTGACACTAGGTCACATACAGCATTCTAGTTGCAGGAAGGGGAAAAGAAGTTCAAGTTTCTCTGGTCTCCCAGCTTCTTCCTGTTTCAGGCTAGAAATGTACAGCAGTCAGGGAGGTGGTCTGTGGTTGGCTTCTTTCCTTCTTCCCTCACCCTGCATCTCTGGCTTCTTTTGGGCTGGAATTGGGGGAGAGAGAAGACATATGGTGCAGGAATTATCTTCCTTGGCTGGTGCTGTGGTGACCTGGTGTTATGACTGGGGGTGTTTTGGCTGTTGGGCTGACTTGGCAGGTGCCCAGAGCTGAATCTGGCTCTCCTTGATCAGATCTTTCTTCTGGCCATCTGGAATTCCATCCCTTCTGTTGGGGACCCATCCCTCTGCCGGCATTCTTGGGAGAGATCCAAAATGACCCCAGTATGGCACCCCTCCAGGGGCTGCTTAAAACCTATTTTTTTTCTCAGCCTTTGTGGGAGGCTGGAGTGGGTTCAATTTTAGTAGGCTCATATAATTCCAGTTGTTCATATTGGAGACAAGTCACCTGCTTTAAAAGTGCAGGGTAGCTACAGAGCAAACTCTGAGAAACACCCGGAAGTTTGGCCCTTCTGGGTATCACTACGTAGTGTCTGGACTTGATTTCATAGATTACCCCAGAACCATCTGTCCAAGCTCCTAGATGTGAGCCAAGGAGGAGAAAGCCCAGAAGAAGAAAGAAATGTTCCTTCATGACAGCTTTTCCTCCATAAAGAATTCTTGGAAGATGAGTAGTTCTTGGTAATTCTTACTTTTTCCTAGAAGAATGAAGCCTTCTCCTGACATCTGATATTTAACGCTTTTGAATTTCTATTTGGCCAAGACTCATTGTGCCTCTGTCTGGCTAAATTGACCATGTTTTAGTTTTGGGTTGGTGAACCCTCATTCTGTTTCAGAGGCCTCATTTGCCATTTTGAAAAAGCAAAGCTTCTGCACTGTGTGGCAGCCCATGTGCTCAGGACTATTCATCTCAAAATCTTTTTCTCAGTAAGAAACCTGGGTACATGTGACTAGATGAACTCTGACAGCTTCTATCAAACCAGAACCACAGAGTTTGGGACTTGGCTCCAGCCTGCCTGTAAGGGAGAAGTTCTTATCCCACGTGACGGTGTGTGTTTGTCTGTTTTCCGAGTTCTGTGAAAGGGCAAGACATAGGGTTTGGAAGAAGAATGGAGATGATGAAGGCTTCATGGGATCATTACTATCATCTCCAAGAAACAGACTGAGATTTTCATCTCTCTCTGACACTACATTTCATTTCAAGATGTTATAGGAGAATGAATATGTGAAATATTTATTTTTATTATGCAAATATAACATGGAGTCATGTTCATTTTTGTAAACTTTGGGGGCCTCTGCTAACTGGGCAGGATGTTACATTTTCCATCTAGTTATTTGGGGTCACAGATTATGTGGACATAAGTCAAAGAAATTCCTTGCCTTTGAAACACAAGATGTATCTCATTCCAAATCCTTATTATCTTTACCATCATCACAACTGTCATCAGCAGCCTCATAAATCTTCGGCGCATCTTTTATTATTTTCTTTGGGTTAACTTTTGGAGGTAGATGGACTAGGTAAAAGCATGTGAAATTGAAAAAAAAATTTTTGTGAAAAATTTCAACCATGTTGCAGAAGTAGAGCGAATAGGATGTGGAGATGTAAGAAGCTTCTGCTGTACTTCGTTGCCTTCCACAGCATGTCCATTTGTGCCCCATCAGTGGTGATTGAGAAGGCCCATGTCCTGACATTCTGTACATTAGTGGACTTCAACCTTTTTTTTTTTTTTTTTGGTCAATTCACTGGAAGACGAATGGTGTTACATTATTATTTGAAGTTCCATTGATTTGACTACTAGGGAAGGTAAACACTTTTTCTATATATTTAGTGGAGATTTGTTTCATGAAATTTCTAGCCACAAATTGCATTCAATTTTGTGCTGCCCCTTCTTCTTTTCCTTGCTAATTTGTAAGAGGTCTTTAAATATTAAGGTTATCAACCCTTTGTCTGGCACGGACCTTGCAATTATTTTCCTCATTTGTCATTTGGCTTCCAATTTTCTTCATAGTATTTCTTGACAGTCTGAAATATTACATTTTTATATAGTTTAGATCAATCAAGTTTTTACTGATGGTTTTCCTTCCTTTGGTTGCTTGCTTAGAACTCGAGCTTCTATAAATCTCTACACATATATTATTTAACACTTAAGTAGTTTCATTTCCTACATCTAAAAATCTTTAATACCTTTGGGATTTGTTTTGGTATGTAGATGGTGCAGGTAATAGTCATTTTTTCCCTTTTCAAATAGTTAGGTAATTTGAGCTTTTTCCTATTGATTTAAAATGCTGTTATTATCATATACTAAATATTTATACTAAGGCTTTTTATTGTGTTCACTGATCTGTTTAATCTTGTACTCCACCCAAGTGGTTTTGTAATTGAAACTCTATATAATGTTTTACCTTTTGGCAATTTCTCCTGTCTCCTATTCTTTCAGTATTTCCCCATTTTTTTAAAAAACATTTTTTTAGGCTTCTTCCAGATGTTTATTCTAGCCATTAAAGTTTAGAGTAGTCCTTAGAATTTTATTAGTTGTTTGAAATTTATAATTGATTTGGGATCATTTATATTTTATATGATTGAATTTTGCATCAGAAGTAATGTATCATTCTCCCTTTTGCGGGGGAAGGAGTCTTATTCTATGGCCTCAGTAAAGTTTTGATGTTTTCTTCATTAAAGTCTTCCATGTTGCTAATGAAATTTATTTTTAGCTATTTCACATTTTTGTTGTAATTATGAATGAGATTACTTCCTATTTTCTAACCAGTTACAGCTTATATATGGAAAGGAATTTGTGTTTTTTTGGTAATTATTTTTTAAACACCAAACTTAATGAACTAATTTATTAGTTCTGATAAAGTTGATTCTTCTGAGTTTTCAAGTAGGAACATGCATTATTTGCAATAGCTATAATTAATTTTAAGAATTTTTCAATATTCTTTTTTCTTTCTCTCGCTCTCTGTCTCCCCCCTCCCCTTGTTCTTTCTCCTTTTCCTTCCATTACCAGGACTCCTAGGATAATTTTAAATAATAATGAGCATCCTTATTGTGTTCCTGAATAGAACTGTGTCTCATACTTTTCACACTTTTAATTTAAATCATATTTGATAATATTTCATTAGTTATTTTACAACTCCACTTATGAGTGAAGTTGACCTGAGGTGTTCATTTTTTCTTCCATTTTTGGTATTTAGTTCTGCTAACTTGGAAAAATAGAGGGGTTCTCTCACTTTGCTTTTTCTTTGCTCTCGAAGAGTTTATGATGATAATTATCTGCTATTTGAACATTTAAAAAATTTGCCTGTAAAACTTGGGGTTTGCGCCTTTCTTGGAGGTAATTCATTCTGGCTGGTGCGGTGGCTTCCCCTTTTCTAGAAATGATGCCAGTAGACACAGGGGCTGCACATATCCTGTGGGAGCCTGCTCCCCTGGCCATAGCTGGTTCGGTCTTTTCTAGGATTTTTGATTTGGAAGTAGGAGAGGAGAGGGAGTCCCCTTTAGACTGTGAGAGCCTTGAGATGAAGGATCTGGACTTATAGCTCAACTGTATCCTTGACATATAAAGGACAGAAAGTATTGAATGCTCCAAGAAAAAAATAAAAAATTGAAAGAGTACTGGTGATCCCATTATCTGGTTCTAGCTGTTTCTCTCAGCTCTAAGGGCTGTCCCTCACTCTTACAGTTACATGAGGTGCCCCATTATCTTTCCAATAAATCCCTTTGTGCCAAGATGAATGTGATTTAGTATATGATACTTCTAGTCATTAGAGTATGAGCTCTCTTTCTTTTCCAGAAATATTTTTTACACGAATAATGGTTTGCTAGAGTTTTCCAACTTCTCAGATATTTTTTAGGAAAATATAAGTTACCAAAATTTATTTTATTGAGGATTTCAAATTTATTAGCACAGGATTATATACATAATGCTTTCTTATGAGTAAAAAGGAATATACCACTTACTGTGAAAAATTCCATATATGTTTTCTGATTTCTCTTTACTATGTTTTCTGGTATAAAACAATACTATTAGAAATACTGAATTTCAAAGTTTATACTGTGAAAAAATTTGTTTCAGTGTGGCAAAAGAGGGTTAGAAGTTAGAGAATTTTAGACCCACAATAAGTAATTTTTCTTATAGAAATGTCATGATAAAGGTTTACTTATTTTTATTTCTGCAGGCATATTTTTTTATTGCGAACTAAAAATGAAAAATTGATTTATCAATACTGACAGAAATAAACCCAAATGTCTCCTTATTTGTCTTTACATTCACACAAGCTGGGGACTCCCATTCTCCTTGAGTCACCTTTGAACTTGACCTTACACTTTTGCTTGTAGCACAATTACAAGAGTCGGCAGCAAAATAAACACATACCTTCCTATGATAATATTCAACCACTCAAACCAAAGACTGCTGGCCTTCCTATTTTGAGATGTTAGCTTGTCTAATTCTGAACCAATATCAACCCTATAATGTGTATCTGTCAGCTTTTTATGCATAACCAGCCACTTCAAAATGTAATACCTTAAAAAAATTAACATGATTTTGTGGTTGGCCATTTGGGCTGGGATCACTTGGGAGATTCTTCTGGTTTTAGATGAATGGCCAGCTGCCAGGCCACCTGGGGACTGGTTAAACAAGGGATGACCTTAGTTCAGATGACTTATCTCTATTCCACATCGTCTCCCATTTTCAAGAATGCCAGCCTGGGCTTGCTGACATAATGATGGCGAGACTCTGAGAGAGTAAGGAGTAGGCTTCTGGAGGCCTACGCTTGGAACCACACAGGGTCACATTCTGTTGCTCAAAGTAGACTCCATCTCTGGAGGGCAAGAGATAAAAAGTCACACTGCAAAGGTCAGGGCTATAGTGAGGGGTGGAGAATTCTGGACATTTTTCTAATCTACCACATAATGCAAATTGTGGTATTGTACATCAGAATATAAACTGTTTCCCTATCAATCAACTGGCTATATCCTCTTTATGATGCAAAATGCACCCTGAAGGGTGTGTGGGTGTGTGTATAAAATTTCATTTCTGAATGATTACTTATCATTTGCATTTTTATTAATTTATATGTGCTGACCAGATAGTAGGCCTTCAAGAGATTTGTGTTGAACAAATTATTGCATGGTATCTCAGATTTTCTAGAGTTTCTTTTTTTTTTTTTAATGTTTTATTTATTTCTGAGAGAGAAAGAGAGAGAGAACGAGCGAGCGAGCAGGGAAGGGTCAGAGAGAGAGGGAGATACAGAATCCAAAACAGGCTCCAGGCTCTGAGCTAGCTGTGAGCACAGAGCGGACGCAGGGCTTGAACCCACGAACCGTGAGATCATGACCTGAGCCGAAGTCAGATGCTTAACCGACGGAGCCACCCTGGTGCCCATAGAGTTTCTATTTTATAGTTAAGGTTTGAATTATAGGTTTAGTGTATATTTTATATAACTTATTGTTTGAAAGTAAAACCTTGAATTACATGAATTTTCCCTTGAAAATTGGCTAGTGTTGGCTACATCCCCTAAAATTTTTTTAAAATTTATTTTTGTTTCTAATTTTTATCTTGATAGTTTGATTGATCAGAAAGCAAACACCTAAGTATCTACCTTCTAGATCAAGGAGTAGATGATTGCTGGCATTCCAGAAGTTGCCTTTGTACCTCAGTTCAGTTGTTACTCCTCTTTTTCCATAAAGGTAACTACTATCCTGACTTTGATGTTAATTAATTCCTTGCTTTTCCTTTAATATCACCCTCAACTCTTGTACCTAAACAGTTTAGGTTTTCCTGTGTTTTGAACTTCATATAAATGGAATAATAGTTTATTCTTGTTTTGCTGGATTGTTTGACTTCATATTATCTTTGAGATTCACTTTATGATGCGTAGCTGTGGTTCACTCATTTAATTGCTGTTTATTTCATTATATGAATATACTGCAATTTGTTTAACAGTTTATTCTAGTACATGAACATACCACCATTTATTCATCTGACTACCTACGGGCTGTCTTGGTTAATGGGTCTCTCCAGCTTTGGGGTTAATGAGTTGATAATGGATAAATCATGAAATGGGGTTACATGGTTTGTTTCTAGTTTTTGCATTTTATGAATAATGCTGTTATAAACATTCTTGTGTATGTTTCTTGATGTATGTGAGCATACATCACTAGGAGTGAAAATGCTGGGTGAAGGGGGTTTTAGTGTCTTTAATGCTGATCTGTTTCAAAGGCTGCACACCCGTATGCGTATTCCCCAGTGGTGTAGGAGGATTTTCAGTGTATCCATCCTTGCCAACACCTTGGTTTGGCATGGTCACAATTTTGATTTTTAGTCATTCTGTTGAGTGCATAGAAGTATCTTGTTCTAGTTTTAATGTGCATTTCTCTGATGACTATAAGACAGAGATAGTTATCTTTTTGTGGGGGACCCATTTGGATTGTCTCTTTTGGAAAGTACCTTTTCAAGTTTTCTGCCCATTTTTTTAATTGGGTTGACTTATTGACTTAAAGGAGTTCTTTAAATGTTAGGGTATGAGTTCTTTGTTGGTTTTATGTTTTGCTGTAGCTGCTTCTCTGACTTCTCATGATCTTACTGATATTTTTTTTGACAAGGGCAATTCTTACAACATAGTGCAACTTACTACCCTTTGTTCTATTTGGGTCGTAATTTACGTGTATGCTTTCAGAAACCTTTTTCTACTGTGAGATGCTCTATGGCATTTGTCCTACCTTTTACTCTTAACTTTCTTGTTTTCTTCCTTGCACTTAATTTTTTTTTCAGGTTTCATTTGCTCTCCTTTTCTCAAATTTTTGAGATTGAATCCTTTGCTCATTGATTTTGTGCTTGTGTGTTTTCCCTCCCCTAATATATGCATGACTTTTGTGATAGCCCTCAAATTTTGGTATATTTTCATTATGATTTAAATAAGAATATTTTCTTATTTCCTTAGTGATTTTTTCCTATGACTCATGGGTTGTTTAAAAGCATATTTCTATTTTTAAATTTCTAAACATGTGGGAATTACTGTGCTTATTTATTCCTGATTTTCAGCTTAATTTTATTGTAGGTAGAGATCTTACTTTGCATGATTTAAATCCTTTAAAATGTGTTGACTCTTTTTTGGTCCAGAATATGGTCAGTCCTTGTAACCAATGCTCTGTATGTCCTTGAACTTAAGCCGTTGTTCCATGTTCTTCCAGGAAAATAGAAGCTAAGACCTGACAATGGAGTCTTCATTGTGAAGCCTGGATGTGTATATGACAATCTTTACTATCCTGTTTAATATGTTTTTGCACCTTGAATTTACTTTATCTGATGTGAATATTGTACTTAAATGCTTCGGAAATTTGCATTTGCCTAATACATACTTGCCCTTTTTATGTTTAATATGAAAAGACAGTTCCATTTGTGTCTTTTGAAAACTATAATTGGATTTTGTCTCTGACTTAATTTGGGAATTTTTGTGTTTTAATAGTGGAATTTAACACATTGACATTTCCTGTTCAAGCCGTTTTGTATTACCT
Organism: Hyaena hyaena; assembly: GCF_003009895.1. Classification (NCBI taxonomy): domain Eukaryota; kingdom Metazoa; phylum Chordata; class Mammalia; order Carnivora; family Hyaenidae; genus Hyaena; species Hyaena hyaena. Next base: position 5,325,551 of record NW_024080657.1, read on the forward strand.
TTTTAAGTTTGATTTATACCTTTAAATTTCATGCCTCAATGTTGTTTGTCTTTGTATTATTTTTTTTAGTGTAGAACTCTATTTACATTTTTAAATGTTATTTTGGAAGATGTATGTAAATTAGAGTAGTGGTTTTTATTAAAAAATTTTTTTAATGTTTATTTATTTTTGAGAGAGAGAGAGTGAGAGAGCAGAGAGAGAGGGGGAGACAGAATACAAAGCAGACTCCAGGCTCTGAGCCCAACACGGGGCTTGAACTGTGAAATAAGAAATCATGACCTGAGCTGAAGTCAGAGGCTTAACTGACTGAACCACCCAGACACCCCTAAGTTTTCCGTTTTTTCCCTTAAATAGTTTATTGTCTAGTTGGTTTCCATATAATACCCAGTGCTCATCCCCACAAGTGCCTCCTCCATGCCCATCACCCCCCTTCCCCTCCCCCCACCCCCATCAGCCCTCACTTTGTTCTCAGCATTCAAGAGTTTCTCATGGTTTGCTTCTCTCCCTCTCCCCACTATTTTTTCACTTCTCCTCCCCCACAGTCCTCCGTTAAGTTCCTCCTAATCCTCCTGTACGTGCAAACATATGGTGTGTCTTTCTCTGCCTGACTTATTTCGCTAAAAATAACACCCTCAAGTTCCATCCATATTGCTACGCATGGCCAGATTTCATTCTTTCTCATTGCCATGTAGTATTCCATTGTATAGAGAAACCACATCTTCTTGATCCATTCATCAGTTGATGGACACTTAGGCTCTTTCCATGTTTTGGCTATTGTTGAGAGTGCTGCTATGAACATTGGGGTACACGTGCCCCTATGCATCAGCACTCCTGTATCCATCCCTTGGGTAAATTCCTAGCAGTGCTATTGCTGGGTCATAGGGGAGTTCTATTATTAATTTTTTGAGGAATCTCCACACTGTTTTCCAGAGGGGTTGCACCAGTTTACATTCCCACCAATAGTGTAGGAGGGCAGGCTCCCCTAAGTTTTCAAACACTGTCTTTAACTGATGGTTTTCTGATTTTTAGAACCAAACATGAAAATGTATTTTTGAGTGTTTTCCACTTAATACACAGCATAAGCATGTTTTTTTCTTACCTTTAACTTTTTTGGGGGGTTTATTAACATGATGTAGTGTCTTGTATCAGGCTGTTCATATTTAGTAATAATTTTTGACATTTACAGTGTTTTATAAACAGATTTGCAAGTATCATTTAGACATTTCTTCTTTTTAACTGGTTGAAAGACTCACCATTGTCCTTTTTATGCTTCGATTTCCCCAAAGTTGAGTTGTTTAGATCATGTCTTGACTAGTTAGTATTCATTTCAAGTTGCTTTTATTTTTAATGTTGATTTATTTTTGAGGGAGAGAGAGAGACAGAGTGCAAGCAGGAGAGGGGCAGAGGGAGAGGGAGACACAGAATCCGAAGCAGGCTCCAGGCTCTGAGCTGTTGGCACAGAGCCCGATGTGTGGCTTGAACTCATGAACCACGAGATCATGACCTGAGCCAAAGTTGTACGCTTAACTGATTAAGCCACCCAGGCATCCCTCAAGTTGCTTTTTAAAAAAAAAAAATTTTTTAATATATTCATTTTTGAGAGACAGAGAGAGATAGGGGGTGAGCAGGGGAGGGGCAGAGAGAGGGAGACAGAATCTAAAGCAGGCTCCAGGCTCTGAGCTATCAGCACAGAGCCCAATGTGGGGCTTGAACTCCCGAACTGTGAGATCATAACCTGGGCTGAAGTCGGATGCACAGTCAGCTGAGCCACCCGGGTGTCCCCCTCAAGTTGCTTTTTAATGGCAGAAGGATACGTGGTGGCACATTTTGTCAGTGTTTGGTTGGGAATGTTTTCCTATTGCCTCTATTAAAAAAAAAAAAAAAGATAGCTTTCCTGGGTCTAAAATTCCTGGGTCACAAAATTTTCCAGTTATTCTCTTTCACCTGACTTTTGAAGTCAGATATAGGAAATGTAGATATCCTTGTAATGTTCTTACAGGTTATTTCTCTAGTTTGGGAAAGCATTCTGCGGTTCTTTCTTACTGTTGCTTCTGTCCTGCGCTGATTTGGAAATAAGTTATCCATGTGTTGTTGCCATTTCCTGTCCTCCATTTCCATCATCTTCTTCCTTAAAATTTTTGTCATTTTTTCGACCTACATCCTAGGAAAGCTTCTAGTATTTTTTAAAAATTTGCATTATTTTTTTTTCAGTAGAAATTTTGTCTTTTTTCCTTCATGAATTAATTAAAATATTATTTCTGTGTTTACCTTTTCCTTACTCAGACTTGTAACATTTTTGCCTGCCTGTGTCTGGAAAAAGGTCCACTGTTGAAAATGAGCCAGGAGTAGGGAGTCTCCTACACTGTTTTCAGAGTCTCATGTACTGTGTCCCCAGAAGGATCCCTCTTTGGTAGGAGAGAGAATTCAAAACTCTCTGCCTTCAATCTGCTTGTATCTACTTGGTACCTATAAAAACTCTGTGGAAGATTCTGATATTTATTCATTTAACACATATTGAATGCCTATTCAGACACTGTTGTAGGCACTTGGGAATACATAAGTGAATGCATAGAAGACTCTTACTCTTTTAAAAAAATCACTTTTAATAGTGGTAAAATCTACATAACATTTATAGTATTCACCATAAAACTGAGTTTACCCCAGTGTCCTAATGAGGCTGCACTGCCTTTGCTCTGCCCCTCAGAGCGCCCTGCCCGCCTGCATCTCTCTGCAGATGGCCGTCTGCTCCCCACAACTTCAGCTTTGACCTGCGTGGCTTGAGCTTGGGCTTTGAACTCCTGTCATCTCTGGCTCATTTAGTTCAGATTCTCAATAGGGGGTCCTGATCACCTCATCTGACCTGTGGGACCGGATCCCCATGGATCTGGGGATGGTTAGTTACCTCTGGAGAGGTATGTGGATGAGGCTGTCTATGTGGTGGCAAGGGTGAGGGCTGGGCTAGAATGTCCTAGAAGGAAGCGAGGATGGGAAGACAACACTGGGCACCTTGAGCTCCGCTTGGACAGTTTCTTAAATATCTCTAAGCCCCAGTATTCAGAACTGAAAGGTTTTAAGCAGAGTAGCTTAAATTAATTTCTGAGAGTCTTGATTATCAGATGAGATCATCTATAGATAAAATATCTAGCACAGTGCCTGGCAGATGAGAGACAGTCGATGAAGGTTGGTTCCTCCCTGCCCTCTGCCCCTCTTTTCTCTTCTCTAAAAGAAAAAAGTCTAGGTCACTCATCCCAGCATTTTAAATTGCCAGATCTTCCAACTTCATCCTTCTCTAGTTCTCTGCTGAATCTTCTGCTTTGGCCAAACCATTCTTTTTAAATAATTCAGCAAGTGGTGAGAGATTTCTTATGATTTTCCCATCACAGCACAAGCAATTTTCATATAGGAGTTTCTTTTTTTTAATGTTTAATTTATTTTGAAGGAGAGAGAGAAGGGGCACCGGTGGCTCAGTTGGTTAAGCGTCCAGCTTTGGCTCAGGTCTTGATCTCGTGGTTCATGGGTTCAAGCCCCGCGTTGGTCTCTGTGCTGACAGCCAGCTCAGAGCCTGGAGCCTGTTTCAGATTCTGTGTCTCCCTCTTTCTCTGACCCTCCCCTGCACACACACACACACACACACACACACACACACTCTTCTTCAGAAATAAATAAAACATTAAAAATTGAAAGAGAGAGAGAAGCGTGCACATGAGCAAGAATGCAGGGGGCGGGGGCAGAGAGAGTCCTAAACAGGTTCTGTGCTGCCAGCACAGAGCCCGACTTGGGTCTCAGTCCCACGAACTGTGGGATTGTGACCTGAGCTGAAGTCAAGAGTCAGACATTTAACCAACTGAGCCACCCAGTCACTCAATTTTTCTTTTTTCTTTTTTAAATTGTTATTTATTTTTGAGAGAGAGAGAAAGAGAGGGAGAGAGAGAGAGAGCAACCAGGGGAGGGGCAGAGAGAGAGGGAGACACAGAATCAGAAGCAGGCTCCAGGCTCTGGGCTGTCAGCACAGAGCCCAACACAGGGCTTGAACCCATGAACTGCGAGATCATGACCTGAGCGAAAGTCAGACACTTAACTGACTGAGCCACCCAGGCACCCCATTTTTCATATAGGAGTTTGTAAATAAACATTTCTAGATGGATTCGCTATTGGTCAATATGGCTGGAAGTCCTACAGATCATGATTGCTCAGTCAGCGAGTGCTTGGTTAAGTCCTTCAATGGCTACCCTTGCTTGGAGAATAAATTCACACTCCTATCATGTGCTACAAGGCACATATAATCTTGTGTCCATCACCCCCCATCAGAGCTCAGTAAGCTGAGGCCAGATTGTTCTTCTCCTTGCTTATGACATCCATCTTCTTCCTCGTGGAGAATCTTCATTCAAGTTATTCCTTATTTCTAAAATATTCTTCCTCTTACCTCTTAACATAGCTAATTTATGATCTTCGTCTAAAGGCCACTCCTCAGGGAGACCTTTGCCGACCCCTCTTCCTACACCAGACTAGGTCAAGTTCCTACCTCTAGCTTCTCCTGGCACCTGTACTTCTTCTTCATTGTATTCATCGTAATGGCGATAATGCCAATAATAGAGTATCTCTAACCTACCAGACTGTGAGCATCTTAGTCCATTTGGGCTGCTACAACAAAAATACCAGAGCCTGGGTGGTTTAAACAACATGTGTTTCTTTCTCATCTTCTGGAGGCTGGGAAGTCTGAGATCAAGGTGCTGGCAGATTTGGTGTGCAGCAAAGGCCCACTTCCTGGTTCTTAGCCAGTTGTGTTCCTGCTGTGTCAAGGGGGAGGGCACTAAACCCACTGGTGAGGGCTCCACCTTCATTACCTAATCACTCCAGAGGCCCCACCTTCAAATACCATTAAACTGGGGATTAAGTGTCAACGTAGGAATTTGAGTGGTGGGGAGAGGGTGACACAAACCATCAGTATCTAACAGGAAGTAACTTGAAGGCAATGATGGTGTCTATCAAATTCAGAATTGCACCTTTGATATTTGTTATGGTACTCAGCTCAAAGTAAGCCCCAAGTCATTCACACGAATGAAAAGACGCTGGTAGCTGCACCTAATATGCCATTGTGATCTCATTAAATGAGAATGAATGAATGAATCAATGAATGAATGTGCATAGTGTAAACTATTCTCCTGATAGCAGAGTACTTTGTGGAGTTTGACAGCACTGTCTCAGAAACCATCTGAGACCATCCAAGTAGCAGAAGAAACTCTTGCTGTCATTACAATTCTGAGTGAAAGAGGGCGAATTTGGTGTAGCCTCTTCTCCCTGTTTAATTCTGTGGTTTGCTCTGGTTATCTCTGATGCACACAACACTATCTGATAGAAGATTCTCAGGGCCTGATCATTTTCAAATGTTTATTTGCCTCTGCACTTCCTAAGCTATTGATGCCTATTTATCACCTGAACTAAGGAATAGGGCTGGCTCGCCTGTAAAGAGCTGACAGATGAGGTTGTGTAATGAGAAAATTAGAACTTCACAGCTCCCATGCAAGCTTAGTGTCCAACATAATAGCTTAGAGCTTGCATCAGCTTCTGGGTGGATACAAGACATGATTCTAAGAAGAAATATGATAATTGGGGGCCTGGGGGAAGCCAGACGGCTTTGGCCAAATAGGAAATTACCTTTGGTTGCTCTGTTACTGTAATTCAGCGATTCCAATTATCACAAGGTGATAAAGTATTTGACTGTGTTGTATAACACCTTCCTCACACATGTCCGAACCTATTAAAGGAGCTTTAATGAAATCATTATCCTTATGATGCCTAATTATGGTTGATATTACTCCCATGATCAGTGTGGAGCTAGTGAAATATAAGGAATCATAGAACAGGCCAATTAATATGATATGTGAAGACCCCTCCGGGCTGCTTTAGGTTTAGGGCAAGGACTGGGTGTTTCCATGGGGCAGAGAGAAATGTAAATCAGAAAACAGTTTCTCTGAGAGGGAAGCCGGGGTAGGCACTCCTAGACTATAGAGCTGGTTCTTAAGCAAATAAATGGGATTCTAAGCTTTCCAGTTGCCATGGCAGATGAAGAAACAAAAAGTGTGTCATGCTTATTTCTTGACAATAGGCAGCACACACACATCTATCCACCAAAATGACATTTTCCCCCCTCCTGCGACTTAATTCAGATAGGAATCTAATTTCTTGGATTCTGGTAGCTGCTTCTTTTCATTATTTTCTCTCGTCTATACCAGTCTTCCTTCTCTTCTGTCCTTTAATCCATAGGAACAGGGCAGTTTGTTGAGCCTCAGTTTCCCAATCTGTGAAAATGAGGATGACATCCTTTTAGTAGGGCTGCTTCCATAATAAGTGCTCATTGTACAAATGAGGATTGAGTGCTTTCTGTGTGCAGAGCTGTGCTGTGTCCTGGACATGGAGTATAGCATGATAAACCTCGAAATGCCAGTCCTCTCCCCTTGCCACATGGGCTTCCTGGGGAAGTTATGTCCTAGAAGCAGATACCCAATGGGAGATGCAAAACTGCTTTGTTAGGAGTGGAGATGGTGACTGATACCTCCTGATGCAGAATCTAGTTAAAGCTGGGCCTGTCCCCAACACCGCATGCACGCGTGTGCGCGCGCGCACACACACACACACACACACACACACGCACACACACGTTTTAACAGAATGACCCTGTCCCTTAGCACCCACATTCGATCCATGTCTTAGGGTTTGCTCAGTTAAGCCGGTGACACCTCTTCCCTTTGGGGGAGTTGGGGAAGTGGGTGGTGGGAGGAGGGCTTCTAGCATCTTCTGCCTCTGGGATTGCAGAAAGCAGCCTGGGCTTTGAGCAGTAGCAGTGCCCCCTCTCCCCCGCACACAAGTCCTCTCCCTCCATCTACACAATCATCTGTAGTCTGCAAGCCCCGGACAGCCCACCTGGGTACATCTGCACCAGCTTTAGCATCTAGTGTCCCTGCTTCTCTGGGCGCTATCTGCACAGACCTTTCCCCGGCCAGGGATCTGGCCTCCAACCTCGTAGAGACAGCAGGTGCCCGGTGAGGTGTGGTGCTCTCTGTGCTGCTGCTTCCCACTTTCTTCCCCGGGTTTGGGACCAGAAGCTCCTGACTTTGGTGCTGGAGGGCAGACTGTGCTGTGTTCTCTGCAAACCAAAGTATTTTATCCTTGTAGAAGGTGATACAGAACTGGCTCAGAATGGATCTGCTAGATGTTGACATCAAAACCTTCTGGACCCGTGTATGCAGTCACTTCCTCACAAGCTCTCTTCCGGTGTCTACAGTGGTGTGTGTGTGTGTGTGTGTGTGTGTGTGTGTAGGATAGTTATGAATCAGCGTCTTTTCCATCAAATTTATTTCATTCATTTAATATTTATTGAGCTTGTAGGAAATGCCAAGAACCGTAGAGCCAAGCAGGAGGAGATAAAGGTGAAACACCTGGCTTCTCTCTTCATGGATCTTAGACTCTCGGAGGGGATAGGGACCCCTCCCCTGCCAAAAGAAGCAAGCATGCAAAATAATGACAAATAAAGTACAAACCATAATCCTCTTATGCTTTATAAATGCAAGGTGTTTCCATTTACATAGTTTTGTTCCCATTTCTTGGAACAGTATGGGGTAGCCGACAGTGCAGGAATGGTTTCCAAATCTTATTTTTTCCAACTGCAAATTGAAGATGCTAGCTTGAGCTGGCTCAGAAGTGAGCAGTCACCGCGAAGGTGTGTTCCCAAAGACGGTGCCTAAGGTGAAAATCGTACAGTCAAAATTCCTCCCTTGAAAAATCCCAAATCCCTTAACTTACCTGCAAAATCCAACATGCATGATTTTCTGTATAATAATGTGTAATTCATAACAGGCAATTCACAGGCAGTCACATATTGTATATGAGTTAATATGCAAACTCTAATTTTACTGTACTGTGTAAGTGTTCTCTTTTAGAAAAAAACTACATGAAGTTACCAATATTTGGACATTTTTTAACACATAAAAATGGCAATTTTGTGTGATTCAACCTAATAAGTCGCCATTTTTCTCTTTTGCTTTTATATGGCATTAATGTTATGTTTGGAACTCTAAACTCAAAGGACTGCTCAGGGGGTCTTTTTTGTAGGGTGATGGAAATATTCTAAAATCAGATTGTGAGGATGATTGCACAGTTCTATAAGTTCACTAAAAATCATTAAATCATACATTTAGCATGAGTGCATTTTTTGCCATGTGTATTATGTCTCAATAAGCCTGTTAAAGGACTCAAGGCATGATGGCTCTGGCCAGGGTGGTATTTAGGGTTTCACACTGTCCCTTGCAAATGGGGTGTCTCACAGCATCCCTGTGAGTTGAGTCAGGTCCAGCCTTCTCTGTAAGGTGAGACCCAGAGAGGTGAGGTCCCAAGGTCTCACAGTGGGGTATGCAGCAAAGCTGGGGTGGGAACACCACCTGGGCCTCCAGGCTGGTTCCTTCTGTTCTCCCCCTCCCTCGGGCTCCATGCGCTCTGAGCAGCCCTGGAGCGGGGTGGCCGTGGAAAATGGATTTGCACAACCATCTTCCTGGGCAGCCCACTTTGGAAATCATTTGTGACCTGTAATTGACCGTGACGATACAAAAATTGGAACCTGAAAATCACAAACATGCTGGGTTATTAGATGGTGAAATTGCAGTTTCCTGTCAGCCTGCTGCTTCCCGACTTCTCATTTTTGCTTTTCAGGGCTCAAGCTTGGCGCATCCCCACGGTGTACCCACTCCTCTGTCTGGGTGGGCTTGGGTGACCTGGTTCCTCTGCTGGGGGGCGGGGGGTGATGGTGGCCAGAGCCTTGGTCTCCAGCTGGGTGAGCCGCTGCCAGGGAGAGACCAGCCCTCTTTACCCCCTTGGTAACTCGGCCTCTCTTCGTAGCTGCACATCTGATCTGAGCAGGGGCAAGACTCCGTGTTCCTGCAGCCTGACATGGCCCACAGGAACCCCCATTTCCTTTCTGACCTGCTTCCGTCCCCTCTCTTGCTGCCCCAGCTGAACTGGAGCTATTCCTCCGATATTCCGGTACGCCCCAGCCTCCAGGCCTTTGTCCCGGCTGTGCCTTCTGCCTGGGGTGCCTGACCCCAGATGTCCTCATGGTCAACTCTTTCAAGCCTTTGCCCAAAGGTCACCTTCTTAATGATGCCTTCCCTGACTGCCATATTTATTTATTTATTTAATTTATTTTATTTATTTTTCTTAGAGGGCACAAGTGAGCAAGGGGCAGAGAGATAGAGAATCCCGTGGGGGACAGAGAGAGAGAGGAGGGAGGGAGGGAGGGAGAGAGAGATAGGGGTTTTACCCCATGCAGGACTTGAACTCACAAACCATGAGATCATGACCTGAACCAAAGTCAAATGCTTAACAAACTGAGCCACCCAGGTGCCCCCTGACTGCCACATTTAAAACTGTGGCTCTCCCTCGCACCCTAGATTCCTTACCTTTGCACTTTGCTCACAGCACTGGTCACTTTCCATGACAGTATGTTATAAAACTGATTCACAGCATTTACTGTTCGGTGTCCTCTCTCCTCACCAGGATGGATGCTCCAAGAGGCAGTGCTATTGTCTGTTGATATTAGAACTTCATGTGACTTCTTTAAATAATAGCTTTATTGAGATATAAATCACATACTGCACAATTTACTTATGTAAAACATACAATTCAGTGGTTTTTTAATGTGTTTGTTTTTATTTTCTATTTTTATTTTTCTAGAGCAAGAGAGAGAGAGAGAGTATGAGCGGGGGAGAGAGACAGAGGGAGAAAGAGAGAATCTTAAGGTTGCATGGGGCTTGATCCCTGGAACCTGGGATCATGACTTGAGCTGAAATCAAGAGTGGGACACTCGGACTGAGTGAGCCACCCAGGTGCCTCAGTATGTTTTTTAAAAATTAATTTGCATTTTAATCACACAGCACATCTTCATATACTTGAACTGTATGAGGCTATTCTTTATTCCAGCCAGAAACAAGGTTTAGAACAAACTTTGCAGTAATTTCTGCTATGTCTGTGGATATATCTGGACTTCTTTTATTTATTTTTATGAACATTTTAAAGTTTAAATATTAATAAACAGTGCAATATTGGTTTCAGGAGTAGAGTTCAGTGATTCATCACTTACGTATAACACCCAGTGCTCATCTTAACAAGTGCTCTCCTTAGTACCTACCACCCATCGAGCCCATCCTCCGCCTACCTCCCTCTATCAACCCTCAGTTCTCCATCATTAAGAGTCTCTTGTGGTTTGTTTCTCTCTTCTCTTTTTCTCCCATCCTCTGTGTTCATCTGTTTTGTTTCTTAAATTCCACATATGAGTGAAATCGTATCATATTTGTCTTTCTCTGACCTCTTTCACTTAGCATAATGCATTCTAGCTTCATCAACATTGTTGCAAATGGCAAGATTTCATTTTTTCGTAGCTGAGTAATATTCCATTGTGTGTGCATGTATGTGTGTATACACACATATACACACACACACGTATATATGACATCTTCTTTAGTATAGTTTTAAAGCTGTGTAGTTATTACCATGATCAGTTTTAGAATGTGTTCACCACGCCCCAAGGAAACTCTTGGTCAGTTCATTGCCTCCCTCTCCCCCCAGCCCCTGGCAACCACTAATTTACTTTCTGACTCTATAGATAGGCCTATTCTGGAATTTCATGTAAATGGACTCATATAATATGTGTTCCTTTGTGATCAGCTTCTTGTACTTAATGTTTTTGACGTTTATTCATGATGTAGCATGTATAGTCGGTTCATTCCTTTTTATTGCCAAATAGTCTATCATATAGGTATACCATATGTTTTTATTCTTGCATTAGTTGATAGGCCTTTAGGTTGTTTTCATTTTGGGGCTCTTATAAGTATTGATTTTTTGAACATCTGTATACAGGATTTTTGTGTGGACTTAGGAGCGGAATTGCTGAGTCATGTGGTAATTCTATGCTTAACCTTTGTGACACTGTTTTCCAAAATGCCTTTACTATTTATAATCCCACCAACAGTTTTATGGGGGTCATGTGCTGTATTTTAAAAGTTAAAAATCTCTTGGGGCACCTGGCTGGCTGAGTGGGTTGAGCCCAGGTCTTGATCTCATGCTTTGTGGGTTTGTGCCCCACATCAGCCTCTGTGCTGGCGGCTCAGAGCCTGGAGCCTGCTTCCGATTCTGTGTCTCCCTCTCTCTCTGCCCCTCCCCTGCTTGCGCTTTGTCTTTGTCTGTCTCTCAGTCTCTCTCTCTGTCTGTCTCTCTCTCTCAAAAAGAAACATTAAAACACTTTAAAAAAAAATTAAACATCTTAATTGGGGCACTTGGGCTGCTCAGTCGGTTGAGAGTCTGACTCTTGCTTTCGGCTCAGGTCATGATCTTGTGATTTCCAGGATAAAAACCCTGCACTGGGCTCCTCACTGGCACTACAGATCCTGCTTGGATTCTCTTTCTCTCTCTGCCACTTCGTCGCTCATGCTCGCTCTCAAAGTAAATAAACATTAAAAAAAAAATCTCAACCAGGAGATAATATTCAAACACATGCCATGTATTTTTTAAAACACCTTTTGGAAGGTTCTATCTAGTTCACAGCTACAGTTCCCTTCTCGGTGCGTTCAGGTCCCATCCCCTGCTTACTGTCAAGGCTCGCAGAGGGTCTGGGAGGGTCTCAGGTATAAAAGGAAAGCTGAGGTTTGGATGTGTTAGGAAACTAGGTGGAGGTGGTCCTGGCCTCTGGCGGACGAGCTCATCTGACTTCTGGCATTCGGTCCCACAACAGTGGGTAGTACATTCCACGCACAGGACAGCGCTGTGCACACAAGTAGAACTTTGCACATAGCAGCTGTTCCGGGAGCCTTTTGAAGGACAGCTGAAGGAATCATGGCAGGCTCACGCTCACACTGCAGCTCTCCAAAGTCTGCGTTGTTCCCCAAACGTGTTTTCCCTTTATGGCAGCTTTGAGGGTGGAGCGGACACGGCGGGTGCCACGCGCAGAGCTTCCCAGCCCCCCCAGAGGCCACCCATAGATGGTGCTGGTAGACCGCGGCAGCGTTGTGTCTCTGCGTGAGGGCAGTCTCTGGTCACAGAGGGTATTTGGCCTGCCTGTGGGCCAGCCAGGATTTCTGGGGAGGGGTGGGGTTGGCGACCAATACCTCAGCTTGCTGGACTGTCTGGAAAGGAGTCTTGGGTGTAACCAGAGGCTCCTGGGGTCCCCCAGCTGCCCACACCCCTACTGGCTGTCTCCTCACTACTGTCTCCTTGCCTCACCCCCTCCTGAGCATCATTGTACCTGAATCCTTACCCCAGTGTCTGCTCCCAGTGGAGTCCCACCCAAAGGGACCCTTAGGACTTCATGTCTCTGGATTGCAGGTCAGCAGGAGGCAGCTGTCAGTCAGCAACATTCCCACCAGGCACCTGGCAGCAGCGTGTGTGGGGTGGTGACCTGAGGCTTGGAGAAAGTGCTGTCAAGTGCCTGTCTTTTATCTAGAGAGCGCGTGTCACCAGGGATTGTGTAGAGTGCCCCTGGCCAGGACTGTGGGAGGAAGCTGTGGACACGCGCTCCATCCTACAAGTGCTCCCTGGGTGCAGGACCCAGTGCAAACGCAGAGGCGGGGCCTGGTGGGAAGATTGCTCAGACATTCAGGATTGCGACAGCGGAGCCGTAAAGCAAGCCTGGGGCCCTCTGCGGGTGCATAGGCCGCTTGCCCTGCCTGGATGCCTTAGTCCCCTGCACTGGTGTCCCTGCTGCCCGCAGGACCCTCCCCGCTGGTCTCTCTGCCCCGGGCCTTCTGCCTCCTCCTCATACTGTGCACAGAATGATAGTTATAAAACACAGCCGTGATCACTTTACCCCTCTGCTCAGAGGTCCTTAATACCCTCCCCTCCTTCCCACCTGACTGTGGCTGTAGTGTTTTAATTGTGATCAGCAGGACCCCTTGGGGGACTCGCTGGGGGCGAGAGAGGTGCTTGCTGCTTCCCGTTCCCATTTCAAGCACAGCAGACCCATTTTTATCTGTTTTGCATATATATTGGGCTTCCATATACGCTTTCCTTTGAGGACATGTTTCTATTCCTAAAATAAAGATATTGCTGGAAACTACTGGCCACAGAATTAAATCTAAACTTCTTAGCTCGATATTTAATATCTATCATGCTGTAGTGCAGAGGATGGCAAACTTGAGCCTATAGGCCAAATCCAACCAACAACTACGAATCGCTTTTACATTTTTAAATGGTTACATTTTAAATGGTTATGTAAATACCTGCATAGTATCCTCTATAGATTCTATGATCTCTTGGTCCCCAAAGCTTAAATAGGTACTGTCTGGCTCTTTAAAAAAAAGTTTACTTGGGGTGTCTGGGTGGCTCAGTCGGTTATGTGTCTGACTTCAGCTCAGGTCATGATCATGCGGTTTATGAGTTCCAGCCCCATGTCAGGTTCTGGGCTGACATCTCAGAGCCTGGAGCCTGCTTCGGATTCTGTGTCTCCCTCTCTCTGCCCCTCCCCTCTAAAAAATAAACATTAAATTTAAAAAAAAAAATTTAATGTTTATTTTTGAGAGAGACTGAGAGAGAGAAAGCTAGAGCATGAGAGCATGAGCAGGAGAGGGGCAGAGAGAGAGGGAGACAGACAATCTGAAGCAGGCTCCAGGCTCTGAGCTGTCAGCACAGAGCCCAGCACAGGGCTCGAACCTAGAAACTGTGAGATGATGACCTGAGCCTAAGTTGGATGCTTAATCAACTGAGCCACCCAGATGCCCCTAAAAAAATATTTTTTTAAAAAGATTACTGCCTAAGTTTTCTTTCTTTTTTTTTTTTTTTAAATGTTTTATTTATTTCTAGGAAAGAGAGAGAGACAGCATGAGCAGGGGAGGGTCAGAGAGAGAGGGAGTCACAGACTGAAACAGGCTCCAGGCTCTGAGCTGGCAGTCAGCACAGAGCCCGATGCGGGGCTCGAACCCACAAACCGCGAGATCATGACCTAAGCGAAAGTCGGACGCTTAACCGACTAAGCCACCCAGGCACCCCCCCAAAAAAATTTTTTTTTTAAGTTTACTAATCCCTGTTCTAGCTCCAGTGTTTCCTTCCTGGCTTACCTTCTAGCACTTGAGTACATTTACTGCGGAGTCTGGCTTAGTATGTGGCTCCTAAGGGAAGCTACGTTTTATCAGATACAAAGCTCAGGTAACTGCGTATCCAGTCTGTTGTGCTGACATCATTATTCATATTAGTAGAACCCTTTTCAGCCTCCTGAGTGTCTTTTTTGGGCAGTAAATTATATGGCCATCTTGTATAAAACTGACAAGTGAATTGAACGGAAGATAAAAAACCACCAGCAAATTCTGTGATGAGTTATATTCTCTTTGATACTAAGGATATCTCCTAAAGAGGCTCCAAGTTCTGGCTGTTTGAGCTAATACCCCGAAATGACAAGCATTATAAAAAAGAATGGCCTTAAAAATAATTACTCTGCTTCTGCTGTGTATGTGATGGGATTCTAGAACTAATGGCATCTTTGCTTGCCTAATTTTCTTAAAAGGATTTAACCAATCTATCTGATTTTTAAAAGCAGCATGAGGTATGTTAACAGAAACCCATGTTGGGACACAAATGCAATCCCATGCTAAGTATTGGATATTTTGTTTAGAGAAAGGCTATATTTAGGGGATGGAGGAGAGAGTTGCCCTTTCGTCAGATGTTTTAGGAAATGAACCATAATGCTAGTTTTTATGCCGGAGCCCAGCATGGGTGTTTATCTGTAATGGGTCCAACTTTTAGAAGATGCCGACTCCAAATGACCTGGATATTATCCAAATAAGTGCTTTTAAATTCCCAGTAATAACTAACCGACCATGAAGAATAACTCAATTTTGGACGAATCTAATTTTATTTGTAAACAAGTGCCTACAGAAATCCTCAAGTTTTAACACGATTTACCAAGAAAAGGTATAGAAGCCTACTTCCTCGTGGTCTCCCTCCTGTCTTGTTTGGTAAAACTCATGCTGTCTAGAAGTGTATTTAGGGAGCATGAATGCTCCCAGACTGTGTTGAGCCCCCGGGGAGAGTGCACAGCAGGACTCTGTTCATTCTCTGTCCTCCAGGCATGGAGTACAGAGATTTAGTCCGTGCCCTTGGTGATCGGGCCGCGCACACGCTGGGCTGGGGCCCCAAAACCTTGAACAGGCTTGTTGTTTATTGTTGTGATAAATGGCTGGAGGAAAAACGAAGCAGAGTAAAGGAATAGAGAATGATGGAAAAGTATTTTTATATACAGAGGTCTGGAAGGGCCTCTCTGGGGAGTGAAATCTGAGCAGACATTTGCAGGAAATGAGTCCAAATGTCTTAACGACACTTCTCTTGGTTCTTGATTTGTTGTGGCAGCGTATTTGGTATAAGGTCCCAGAACTCCCTCAAGGAGCCTCAGACCTCCTCATATTCGAAGAGACCAGGTTTCTCTCAAAGCCCAAAGGAAACAATTTCAAGAACTGCATGAGAAGCTTCAGCCCTTGTTAAATCTTTTGGTTTCCGTATGCTCTGTTTATAGACAGGGCCCTCTACGTGAGGAAGGGGGTGGGGAATTCAGCCTTTGGGAACAGGTGCAGTGGAAGAGGATGAATAGGCTCTGGAATGTAAAGGGCAATCTGTCAGCATTGCTGTTGAAATGCGGTGCCTGCTATTACTGGAAACTCACATTTGTTGAATGTTTGCCTTATGCCAGGCACTAGGTTATGATCCTCCCATGCACGAGCCGAATGAATCTTCCTGACACAATGGAGGTGGGAAGAGGTAGGAGAGTCGCTGAGCTGAGGAGCCCTGTAGGGTTGAGGAGGCAGAGATGGAAGGCATGGACTGTAAGCTTCATGAGGGGAGAGACTCTCTCTCTTGCTCATTACTGGTTTCTTAGGACTAGCACAGCGCTTGGCTAATTATCAGTGCACAGTCAGTGTGTGCTGCATGAATGGACGAATGAATGAATAGCATCAGCGAAAGCCCAGAATGAGGAAACTAGCATCCCCTCTGTCTGGACGCTAGAGTCTGGTCTTCCTTCCCTGGTGGGAATATAAGAGCGGAGGACGCTGTGCATCACAGGCGAGTGAGGAAGTGTGTGTGAGGTAAAATTGGAAGGGTATGTTGGGATCTTGAGTCAAGAAAAGGGGATAAGTATATAGTGTCTTTTTTTTTTTTTCTAGGAGAGAGAGAGAGAGAAAGAGAGAGAGAGAGACAGCATGAGCAGGGGAGGGTCAGAGAGAGAGGGAGTCACAGACTGAAACAGGCTCCAGGCTCTGAGCCGGCAGTCAGCACAGAGCCCAAAGCGGGGCCCGAACCCACCAACCGCGAGATCATGACCTAAGCGAAAGTCGAACGCTTAACCGACTAAGCCACCCAGGCGCCCCAAGTATATAGTGTCTTTGTCCCGGGACAAAGAAAGGTTTATTTTCCAGTCTCCCTTGGGTTTAGGTTGGGGCCACATGCCAGTTGTGACCAACGAACTAGTGGGAGTGACCTCTGGACTGAGGCACTTAAGAGCACATATGCCTCCCCCTGTTCTCCCTTCTCCTCTTGCAGCAACACTGGAGGCCACATGTCAAGACAGCAGAGCCACAGGATGTAACAGCCTGGATCTCTGAGTCCCTGCGTGGGGCTTAAACTGTAGACACTCTTCATTGCTGATAAAGATGCTGAGGATGGAGGGGGAAATTTGTGGTTTCAATTTAATCTCCAAATAATGTTTTTTTTTTGTTTTTTAACAAAATGGAACACACTTTACAT
The DNA here is from genome assembly GCF_003009895.1 of Hyaena hyaena. NCBI lineage: Eukaryota > Metazoa > Chordata > Mammalia > Carnivora > Hyaenidae > Hyaena > Hyaena hyaena. The sequence goes on from NW_024080657.1 coordinate 5,342,318, forward strand.
GCAGCTCTTCTACACTTGACTGTCTTCCTTCCGTCTGTCCTTCCTTCCTTCCTTCCTTTCTGCTGTATAACATATCATGGGCCTCCTTCCCCCTCATTCTCTTTAATGGCTGCTTATTCTCTCATAGAAAGGTGTGCTGCCTTTTCTAAGGCATTCCCCTATTGATGGGCCATTTGGTTTGTCTCTGATTTCCCAGCATTACGAGTAAGGCTACAACGAATGTCCTTGTATACACCCCCTACGACCATGGCCAAGTGTTTCTGTAGTGAAGTGTCTGGGTCAGAGGGCAGGAGTCTTTTTCATTTTGATGGGTGCTGCCAAATTGTCACCCTAAAGGCTTGTGAGAATTTACACTCTAGAGCCTGGTGATTTTTAATGGACTGAGTCCTGGAGAAACGCAGCCCCTGCCTCGTTGTGGGTGTGAGGTGGAGCCTCTGGAGTTTTGGAACATGTGTTTGACTCAGGTCCTTTGTAGGAGTCCAGTCCAACCCACAGGGGCTCCCCTCCGCAGAGCTCACATTTAAACCCTAAAAACAGAAGGACTTAATCCAGTCTCTATCAGATCTAAATCAGAACATTTTTCCCCTTTTGCCATTTTAAATTACCTCTCAGCTCAGCCCCAGACTGAGTAATTCAGAGTTAATGGGATATGAAAGTCATGGTCCGTGGCATGATTGCGGGTACCTAGCCAGAGGCAAGCGAGATTTATTCTCTTGGAACCCAACTGGGTTGAAAAGGGTGATAAATCAGCATGGCTATTGCTAGCGCCCCTTCTGCTGCAAGATTCATTCCAGTTTATCAGAATAATCATCTTAGGCCTTGAGACGGGAGATAAACAGCCAAATCCAGAGCCCCACTGTGTGGTTAGAAGGAGAGATGTTTTTCTGTAATCTTCCTGGATATGTCTGGGCAGGGGTGGGTGGGGACTTGTTACTTTGTAACTACAGTCCAGCAGAAACCACCATTGCCCAAGATACAGGCTGGGATTTTGTGCTGTGGAACACCACCAGCCTGAGGCTTATGGTCTGTCTGGGGGTGTTGTGTGAAAGAAGACTTGGCATCATGTGCTGATTCGTGCTTTCCTATATCCATGGAAGCCACAGACACATGTCTCCTTGACTGGGTTATCCCTGTGTCCACTATTCTGGCTCTTGGATCCTCATGGGTTGTCTTTCTGTTCGTATGGCAACCATTCCCTCGTGCTGGTTTTATGGGTATTAAACTTTCCCTTAACCAACCCCATTGGTGACCACAACATGACATAGGGAAAAAGTCATAAATAAATCAATATCAGTGGAACCTTAAAGGGGCCACAGTATACATGCATACACACAGAATCACCTTGAGTGATAATCCAAAATGTCAAGTGCTGGCGTTGACTGGGCATCACTCAGGCTTACACCAAACTGCTTTTACAAGTATTACCCCATTTTATCCCCCAAACCGTTATGTGAGGTTGGCCCTACTGTTACACCCATTTTATAAGTGTGGAAACAGCTTGTTTGGGTTATTAATGACTTTCCCAAGATCACAGAACTCACAACAATACCTACAGAGCTCATGTTGGCTGCTTCCACACACATATTTACACAAACATCCATTTGCATAAATACATATGCACCCAGATACCTAAACATTCAGATACAGAAACACACACACGTACACACACAGTCAGGGAGAGTGTTCTGCAAAGAATGAGTCTGAAGCTTATGATTGTGAGAACAATAGCCTGAGTCCCTAGCCACCTTCTCTTTGAAGCATCGTCACATTGCTTACTGTAGAAACTTAAATAGAAGGAAAAGGACATTACTAAGATTGTTTGAATTTAGGGTGTTGCCTGGGGAAGGCAGGAGGGCAGTGTGCCATGGGGCCACTCAGAATAAGGTTAGTTTGGGGTTTGGACTTTGGCCATGCAAAGTGGGATTCTTGTTGACTTCATTGTGAGGAACAGGGCCATATTTTGGGTAGGTACACATTAACTGGGGTTAGGATATTGAGCTATGATCCTGGTTGTAAAAGCTCCCATTATAGGAGTTTTCTCTCTGGGGCCAGATTCACATGGGAATGTACTGGAAGAGTCTGCCCTCAGACCAGGGAGCCAACCAAGGAAGACAGTCTTGTGATGTTTAAGGGCACCAGGCTGAGATATGTCCATATTGTGGTAGGGCTGGTCTGGCCAGTGGGACCAGAGTCCTTGTAATCCACTGACCATGAGCTCCTTTCCTTGGATGGGGCTGGGACAGACCCCATCAACCCTGCTTCTGGGACAATTTGATCTGTCCTTCTGTGGTTGACCAGTCCCCTTCCAATTTCACACCTGCTTCCTTAGAGACCTTAATACATCTGATCAGATTATAGCCCTGACCCTCTGGTCTGGAGCCCTCCTTGTTCATCTCACATGATTCTGCTTAGTTCTTTGATCTGGTTCCTATCAATTTTCTAGATTTGATTCCTATAAGGAGGCCTTCTTGAGGGATGCTTTGTTGTAGTCCCTAAGTATTGAACACAGTCATTGCCAGCGATGCCAATGAGATCCCACAAATATCCCATCAGCCAGCCCTGGAGGTAACCTGTGGACAGTTCCCACATACACCAAAGGCTTCCCGTAACTAAAGAGCAGCTTCCTTGATCTTAGGTGGTGCGGCTCTGATGTGTGCTCCACACAGACTCCCAGAGGGCCCCAGTGGGACGGAGCTCCCGTTGCCCACAGTGGTAAACTGTACACCTGTACCCTTTATTGGCTTCCTTCTCTTCCTGTCTCACTTCTCTGGTGCTTCCTGAGATCACCTCCAAATCCTTGCATCCAAAATCCTTGTCTCAGGCTCGTCTTTTTAAGGGAACCCAGCGTAAAGAGCTATATTCGGTTTACTCAGGAACAGTTTCCATTGATCCTTTTTCCTCACATGATCCAGCCTTCTCTTTTCTGAGCCCCTTTGGACAACCTTCCAGGAGCACTTAATCCCAGAGCTAAGGGCACACCATTGTTGAGACAACGTGAGGTCGAATCCTGGCTAGGTCACTTATTGACTATATGACCTTGGGCAAATTACTCTCTGAACCTCATTAATCTTTTAAACAATGCAGATAATGATATACAACTTTCAGAGTTGTCAGGAAGAATCAATGAATGCCAGAATAATGTATGCAGAGGGCTTTAATGCAATACTTGGCAATTAGTAGGTGCTCAGTAATGTCAGACAGGCTTTCATCTTTTCCCTGAACAGAGGCTGGTTTCCTTCAGTTATGATGCAAGCCGATGTCACTCATTGACAGCTGATTGGCGAGCATGGGCTGTGTGGACAGATGAGAAGGTGTGGCTGAGCCCTGAGCGGGGGTCTGAGTATTTAGGAGGGGCCCCAGTGAAATGATAGCCCATTGGCAGACATTACTTCTGTCTTCCTCTGGTCCTCTCCTTGGGCCAAGCCACTGGTTCCTAAAGAGGCCCTACATTTTCCTAGCTCTGCACTTTTGCTTATCTAGTTCCATCCACCTGGACTGCTTCCACACACCCCCTTCAGCCCCCCAATCCATCTGATGAAATCCCATTCAAGCTCTTATAATGGGGTATAACTCAAGATTCATATCAGGGTTTTTTTAAAACCTACATATTTGGGACTTCCCCTGGAGATTGATTAAGAAGATCTGTGAGGTGTGGGCATATGTGTTCTGAAGAATTTACTTACTTAATGATGATATGTACCTCTAGGAAAGTACCACTGATATCATCCGTAGAGCCCAAGTGATGGATTCAGACTTGACTACCTGTGTGCCATTGGGAAACCTTAACTTCTCTGAGCCTCAGTTTTCTCATCTGTAAAATGAGGGTAATAATAATATTTATTCTATATGGTTGCTATATGGAGGAAATAAAATAATAAAGATGGTGCTCAGGAAAAATTAGATCTGCATTAAACCATCCCCAATTCCCAGGCGGAAGCAGTCACTTCCTCAGGTTTCTCATTTGGCTGTATGTACTTCTGTTACAGAACTTAGGGCAGCAATCTCCCTATTAGAGGCATGTGGTGTGAGTGGCTCCTTACCCCCTCCAGAACATGAGCAGCTGAGGACGGGGGGCAAGCAGGGATTATGTATTATCTGCCATGTGCGCCCACAGCACCTGGCATGATGTCTTGCATGGAGCTTGTGCTCAGTAAATTTTTGTTGAATTGAATATAAAACCATAAGAAACTAATGTATGTGGTTATGTTAGGTACCTGCATAATGCGTTTTTGAACAGGCTTTTGATTAGTCTTAGTGTCCGGGAGACAGTTTCCTACTGACAGTGCATTTGGAAATTGCCAGGAGGGCAATAAATATGCACATAAAATTCTGCTTTTCTCAGACCTGGACAGAATCCCTTTGTTTGCTGGGGCTTCTGGTTGCCAGGCACCCACAGGGACTGGGGCTGTCCCTGGGCTGCATTCTTGGTCTGGACTTGTCAGGGACTCTCTTGCCTCCATTTGTAAGCTCCAGAGCCAGAACTCAGCCCTCCACAGAGCACAGGGGTGGTGGGTCCTATTCTTATTTCTAGACTTGAGGCTCATGAGCTCCTGGTTTGCACTTGGTGACTTGAGGTTTCCTCTCCATGGCTCACAGCTGTCCCTGCAGGCTGAGGATCCTGCATTGCCTTAATCAACTCCAGAGACTCTGCATTGTGTGGTTTCCTGGGGAGCCAGGCTGCAAGTAGAATACCTTCCCTTTAAGAACACAGGGGTCCCTCCACACTGTCCTGCACCAGAGGGATCTGGAGGCACAAGGCAGCCCACCCGGGGCTCTTTCTGGGTCCCTGGAGATGGGTCCTGTTGCAGGGCTGCACATGTGTCCTGGCCAAGCCAAGGGATGCTTGAACTGGGCGGGGTCTACCTCTGGCCTCCAGGAGCCTTTAAATTTCTCCTTTTCTTAATTAAAAAAGAATTTTTTTTTTGAGAGAGAGCATGTGTGTGTGCAACGGGGACAGGGCAGAGAGAGAGGGAGAGAGAATCTTTCTAAACAAACTTTTTTTAAAAAATGTTTTTTATTTATTTCTGTGAGACAGAGGCAGAGTGCAAGTTGGGGAAGGGCAGAGAACGAGAGGGAGACACAGAATCCAAAGTAGGCTCCAGGCTCTGAGCTGTCAGCACAGAGCCCATGGGGCTTGAACTTAGGAACTACAAGATCGTGACTTCAGTTGAAGTCAGACACTTAACCAACTGAGCCACCCAGGCACCCCAGGAGAGAGGGAGAGGGAGAGGGGGAGGGGGAGGGAGAGGGAGGGAGGGGGGGGAGAGAGAGAGAGAGAGAGAGAGAGAGAGAGAGAATGAGAATCTTAAGCAGGCTCTTTGCCCAGTGCAGAGCCTGATGCAGGATTGATCTCAGAAACCATGAGATCAGGACCTGAGCCAAAATCAAGAGTCGGATGTTTAACTGACTGAGCCCACCCAGTCACTCCTCTCCTTTTTTTTTTTTAACGTTAATTTTAATTTAATTTAATTTAATTTTTTAGAGAGAGAGAATAAGCTGGTGAGAGGGGCAGAGAGAAGCCTTAAGCAGGCTCCATGCGTAGGGTGGAGCTTGATTTGGGGTTCAGTCTCACAATCCTGGAATCATGACCTGAGCTGACTGAGCCACCCAGGTGCCCCTCTCCTTCTTTTTAATAAGCATATAATGCCAGTTCACACATGGGCATATACATCATATACATATGTATATACACATATAGGTATAGATGTAGACTATATATCTATAATTATATATTATGCAGATGCATAAATATATAGCATTGTGTATATACACACATATATAAAAAGTTATGCATATACCATGTATATTATTTATAATGTAAATAGTCTATGTAATATATACAGCCATATAATACACATAGGTTTATATAATATACATATATAGTTTAGAGAAGTCTATATGTGTACTATGCTAAGCGTATAAATATATACTTATATGTATAAAATATATAGGTGTATATAGTACACATAGGTATACATAATATACCTGAGTATATAAGTATAGTATACATTAAGTAGATAAGTCTATATTTATATTATTACTTAGGTATGTACATAATATACATGGATATATATTTGTATACATAGGTACAAATAAAATGGGTTTATAAATCTAATATACATAGATGTATATGTAAAACACATAGGTATATATAATGTATACATATATATTACATAAGTTTATGTGTATATACCTAAATATAAATACACATAATACGCATAAACATTTATATAATATACATTGATATATATTTGTCACATAATACACACAGATGTATTTATTACATGCATAGGTATATATAATGTATGTAGTGTCTAGTTTAAAATGGAATCGTATTGGTTTCTAGTCATTCATTCTCTTCTCCAAAACCCAGCCAAGGTGTTCTTTTGAAAACAGTAGACTGATCATGTCCCTCATCTGCCTAAATTTCTTCATTGCCTTTCTCCATTGTATTTGGATAAAGATAAAAATCCTTAATCTCCTCTGCCAAGGTCTGCCTTTCTGACCTGCCCGCACATACTTACTTCTCCTGTCTCCTCTGAGAGCACTGCCTAACTTCACTCATCTCCATCCTGCACCTCTACTCCCACTGTGCCTGGACATCTCTCCCTCATCCTTACTCAGAAGGCCTTTGTGTAAAATTGTGTTCCCTGTTAGACACCCCTCAGTGGCCTGCACTTTTCTGCCAGGATGCTTAGACTGTTTTTAGCATCTTTCCCTGCTGCTAGATGGTAAGCCTTATGAGAATAGATCCTGACCTGCTTGAGTCTTCCACTCCCATCTGTGTCAGGCCAGCAGAGGGCCTTTTATAAATATTTGTGACATAGATTAAAATTCTGTTTTTTAAAAAATGCACTTAGCAGTATATTGTGAGCATCTTTCCCTGTCAAGAATGTGTATTTACATTGTCATTTTTAATGGCATCATGGTATTCCGTAGTATGGAGATACCATAATTTAACTCATCTCCTATTGCTCGACAAAATGTTGCTTCCCAATGCATTATAAACAGTGTTGTAATTGACATTTACATGCAAATATGTAACTAATTTGCTTGGCCACAAAGGTTATACTAATATATATATTCACCAGCAAAACTTCGTGTCTTTCGCATACCCACCTTAACACTAAGTATTATTATTACATGTGTTTTGCCACTTGTAGTCATAGTTTAAAGTTACCTTTCTCTGATCACCAGAGATATTCCATTTGTTCATTTATTTTTTTCATTCTACAGATACTTATTGAGAGCCATCTCCATGTTATTTGCAAAACGAACATACTCTACCACATTGTACCTTGGTGATACGTTTAAAATATGGCAGGACAAATCTCCTCTCACTTTTGTTCTTTAAAATATCTTCTTGTTTATGATTATGAATTTTTTGTGCTAGATAAATATTAGAGTTATTTTGTCAAATACCGTGATCAGACATAAAAGGGAACCTTATAGACTGGAGCTGATGTTCACTGTGAGTTCCTCACTTCCAGAACGGTGGTTACATGACCCAAGAAAGAACCAGGAAAAAGAGCAGCACGCCAAGGGTTACCTGGCATTGGAAAGCCGGGTCCCACAATGGCAGTGCCTTGAGCCTGCTATTCTGCCAATAAAGGTACTATACATTTGCTTTTGGGGAAAAAAAGAATGTTCATATATCTTGCATCTTTGCCTATTCCATGGGCATGGTGAATCTTTTAAAGCACATGAAAAGGAGTTAGGAGGTGGGGATCCCAGGGCTATGTGAGCAGGGATATTCTAAGCAAAGGAACCTGTGCAAAGGCCCTGAGGCAGGAGCATGTTTGGCCTATTTGAGGCACTGAAGGGAGGCCAGGCTGGTTGGGGCAGAGCTCAAGAGACAGAAAGGCAGAAGGTCACAGTGCCCTGACTATGTAGAGCCTCCTGGTCACTGTGAAGACTAGCATTTATTTAGTGAAAAGGAAAGCCAGCCAAAAAATTGAGTTGAAGAGTGACTTGATCTGACTTCATGACCTTACTTAGGGTTTAACACGGGTGCAGTGATGGAGACTACAATGTAGATGACTGTGTAAGTGACTGATGAGTCACAAGTATGATGAGAGTCCAGGGTGTTTTGAGATTGTGAAACAGGAGACCCTGCCTTGGTCTGGGGGGGAACAGAAGAGCTCGTGTAGGCCTCTGGTAGCATTTGGGCCTTAGAGTGAGTGAATGGAGGGCACTGGAGGGATTGAGCAGGACAGTGGGGATTTGGGCCGTGACTGTAAGTAGATATGACGGTGGTCGCGCTCTCTGCTGCGGGATGCTTTGGGAGATTTCCTCAAGTGGGAGCCGGAAGCACTGGGCTGGCCGTGGGCCTGGAGAAGGCTCACGGTGCTTGTCCAGCCTCGTGGGAGGAGGAGAGGGCAGAAGCAGGCTGGCAAGCCTCAGGGCACTGCAGGACCTGCTCACTTCCCCATCACTTGTGAGATACGTCAGGCGTCAGAGGCCTCTCCTGGCTCTAATTGAAATCCTCTCTGTCACTGATATGTCAGGGGAGAGATGACTCTGTCCCACAGGAAGTCCTGGATGGAAGCTTGACGGCCCGCGTGGGAGGTGCTCTGGCAGTTTGAACACTCACTGCAGGCAGAACTGGTCGTGACCTCCACGGCATCCTGGGTCTTCTGGCCGGGCCTGTGCATCCAGGAGAGTCCGTGGTCCGAGGTCTTGCAGCCGGGGACATGCGATCTGGTAACTGTCCCCCAAGCATGTCCGGATCAGTGAGGGTCAGCAGGAAGCAGATGGCGTGGTCCAATTAGGTTAATTCAAGGAGGAATCAATAAACGGGCTATTTATTTAAAATAATTTTTAACATTCATTTTTGAGAGACAGAGAGAGCTCACAAGCGGGGGAGGAGCAGAGAGAGAGGGAGACACAGAATCTGAAGGAGGTTCCAAGCTCTGAGCTGTTAGCACAGAACCTGATGCGAGGCTCGAACTCACTGACCATGAGATCATAACCTGAGCTGAAATTGGATGCTTACCCAACTCAGCCACACAGGTGCCCCTAAAAGGGCTGGCTATTTATTAAGAACCGGACAAAATGTAGTGCCATGCTGGGGCTAGTCCCCTCCTTAGAGCCAAAGGGAGGGGGCAGAAGGAAGCAGTAGGTATTGGAGCCTGGGTGGAGGGAGGCATGAGAGAAAGCTGGGGACAGGTAGTAGGTGCATCCCCTCCGCTGAGAGCCGACCAGATCTAGGCAACTTCTCGGAGAAGGACCTGGGGGGAACAGAAGAGCTCGTGTAGGCCTCTGGTAGCATTTGGGCCTTAGAGTGAGTGAATGGAGGGCACTGGAGGGATTGAGCAGGACAGTGGGGACCAGAAGCAAGCTACTGGTCTGGACCTACTAGTAGCAGAGGTCAAGGGAACCTGTTGATACAGTCCATATAGGTAGAGAAGCATAGTAAGTGGACCTGGAAGAACAAATGGAAGATGGCCATGCTCCTCTGGGCCAGGTCCCGCCCTGGACCCAGGGTCTGGTGCTAGATCAACCATGGTCCCCGTTTCCAAGGAGCTCTCCAGGACATGGCAGTGGGACCAGAGTGACACACAGTGGGATTCGTGCTGTGACAGGGGATAAGCAGATTGCGTGGACTTTTCGTTGTTGGGACCATTAAACCAGGAGGAGGGGTAAGGGCTGGGGAGGGGACACTTGGCTGCTCTCCCCAGTCCATTGACGGCAGCATGTTTACAGAGCTTGTAGAGGTGATGTGGATGTGAGAGTTTGCAGATAATACAGATAACGGTAACGGTGCTGCCTCACAGGCTTCTTGAGATTAGTTGAGACCCCGATTGGAAACTTCCTAGTACACACTTGGCACCTTGCAAGTGAACTGTGAACAGTAGTCCCATTGTTCTCTGGCCTTAGTAAGGTAGAGTCCAGTTAGCTCTACTAAATTGACAAGCAGGTGGGTCACCTGGCATCTCCACCCAGTGACTCTGTGATTTGCGTGGCTACCATTAATGAAGTGCTTGCTCTGCGTTACACACATTATCTCTATCACTGCTCTGGGGAGGGAGTAGGTAGACAATATTATTTATTCATTTCCCTTCCTCTTGTGCCTCCTATGATGGTTTAAAACCATGCCTGCACATTCTTTGATATTGAGAGGTGGGGTCTATGTACGCTGCCCTTGAATTTGGGCTGTTCTTAGTGACTTGTCACCAGTAGAATGCCATGGAACTGATGCTCCTTTGGAGGCTAGCTCTGGGACGTGTGCCCTGAAAGCCAGGCCACCACGGAAGAGGTTCAGTTACCTTGAGAAGGCTGTGCTGGGGAAGCCACATCTGGACACTTTGGTCCACAGCCCAGCTGACTGCCAGCAGTAAGTGCTAGCCATGTGAGGGAGCCATCCTGTATACCCAGCCCAGATGAGCTTTTGGATGTCCGCAGGCCCTGCTGCTGCCTGTCTACAACCACAGCAGAGAGCTGAGCCCAGCTTGAGCCCTCCTCCCACCCCAAATCCTGACCAGGGTAGTTACTAATAAGATAAAGTGGGGTACTAAGTTTTGGAGTACATTTTTGTATACTAATAGTAATTGGAATACCTCCCCTCTCTTTCATGCCATCCCCGTGGGTAGACTATTCTTTCTCACCTCACTGACTTTAGACCTGGCGATATGATTAATCTTAGCTATTGGGAAATGAGTGGATGCAATTCACTCCACATTTGACCAAAAGCCTTAAACGTGCTCAGGTGATTTGTCCAGCCTTCCTGCACTCCTGTGACTGGCCATGGGAAGATCACATTCCAGATACCTGCTTCCTTTTATCCTAAAATGAAAGAGACCCGAACTCAACCTACAGCCTGAAGCAGAGCTGCCCTGTTGGCCTGCAGGCCTGTGAGTGAGAAAGAAATGCTTGTTATGGCAAACCTCTGAGACCTGGGGATGTTCGTTAGTCCACATTATCTCAGCAACAGCTGCCTCAGATCAGACAGGTGGGTAACACTGCTTTTCCCATTTCCCAGATGGTGAAACTGAAGCATAGAAAAGTTAAATGGGGGCGCCTGGGTGGCTCAAGTCGGTTAAGCCTCTAACTTCGGCTCAGGTCAGGATCTCACAGTTTGTGGGCTCGAGCCCCCATCAGTCTCTGTGCTGACAGCTCAGAGCCTGGAGCCTGTTTCAGATTCTGTGTCTCCCTCTCTCGCTGACCCTCCCCTGCTCATGCTGTCTATATCTCTCTGTCAGAAATAAATAAAAACATTAAAAAAAAAAAAAGTTAAATGAATTGCTCAGGTCATAGCGAGAAAGGGACGGGTCTGCCTAGAAACTCACACTTAACCATTGTCTCCAGAAAGGCACACGCACTAGTCATTATTCATGGACCCATATTTGTTTCCAGGGTCCCCACTCAGCCCTTGGCCTGGAGATAGGTAGTAACTTCAGTGCCTGGAGGAGCTGAGGACACTATGAAATAAATAGCCAACAAAAGCCTGTTTTCCAGTGTCTAAAGCCTATATCTTGAAACCTCAGCTGTTATCATCTATTATCCTTCACAGAGCACAGAGCAGGCAGTCAGGTGCTTGGAAATATATAAAAGCCATGCTGCAGCCTAAACACATAAGGAAAGCTGCAGCACTCTACTTTATTCTTCCTGCTCAGGTCTCTAAGGTGGGGTATCTTTCAAAGCAGTATGAATTGATATGCATTCAGAGTTGGAGTAAAATCTGTCTAATTGTCCATCACGGTGTTTGGCTGTATACGTGTGTGTGTTTGTGTGCTCGCACACAGGCTTATATATGTGTGTGTGTATGGTGTGTGTGTATGGGAGTGTACATGCATGTGTGTATGGGCATGCTTGTGCGTGCGTGCTTATATATGTGTGTCTGTATGCATGCATGTGTGTGCGCATGTGTATGTGTGCATGTTTGTGTGTGTGTTACACCACAAAAGAACATAGTTGGGCTAATGAGGCTGGGCTTTGGTGTTAAGCAGTCCAGGATCAAACGTGCTGCTCCCCATTGTGTGACCTTGAACGAATTTTGCAACCTTCTGAGTCTTGTTGTCTTCTTCCTATAAATGGGGGCAGTAGGGGTAAGGAATGGGATTGGTCTCCATGAAGTAATGTATGTAAAACATCTACCATCTTGGAGGGGCTTGGTGAACATTTACATCCTTTTCCCCTCTTGGTTACTGCAAAACCTGAGGACTTTCTGTGAACTCTGCTAGCATCTGGGGAGCTGTCCCCACTCCAGAGATAAAGCAGGAGAGAGCTTCTTTGTCAACTGGGCCCTATAGCCCTGCATCTGTAAGTCTGCAGTCCTCTGCCTAAGCACCAAAAGGCATTGTGGTACATTGAAAAGGGGCTTAAACTAGGAGATATTTGGGCCTGGGTTGAAACCTTGTCTTTATTAGTTATTAGCCGTGTGACTTGAGTAATTACTTAAAGATTCTGTGCCTTGTTTATTTTCCTTTTTGTGAAATGGGCATAATATCTGTATCCTGTTTACAAACATATTAGAACTCAATATGGTGTCTGCCAGCTGGTAAGTGTCATGAGGATAGAATGAAATCATTGTCCCCCACATAGTAGGTGCTCAGTTAACACTGGGTCCCCTGGTACTACTGTTGGCATAAGGGCAGGACTTTTTAAGGCAGAGAACTCAATAAATTTTAACTGAATCTGAGTCATCACTGTACGGTTGACTCTTGAACAACACAGGCTTGAACTGAGCAGATCCACTTATATGTGGATTTTTTTCAATAAATACAATACTAAATTGTATTTTTTCTTATGATTTGCTTAACATTTTCTTTTCTCTAGCTTTGTTGTGAGAATGTACATAATACAACATACAAAATGTGTGTTAATGGACCATATGTTTATGTTATCAGTAAGGCTTTTGGTCAACAGTGACTATTTGTAGTTATGTTTTGGGATAATCAAAAGATACATGCAAATTTTTGACTGCATAGGGAGTCAGTGCCCATAAACCCTCCCTTGTTTAAGGATCAACTATAATAGCACACTTTTGGATCCATTTTAGAGCTCTTTGATTACGTTTTGAAGAAGCTTGGGATCTAGAGTCTGTAAATTGGCATTTGCAGAGCCTGGCTCTGTCTGCCTTAAGAGACATGATTAGTAAACTCCCCTTCGCACTTCTTACCCTCCGTGCTGACCATACTTCTAACCCGAGGGCATTTGCCTATTGCTGTTCCTATTGCTGTGGGCACAAAAGTCATTCTCATCGTCATCATTGTCTTCCTCCTCCTCCTCAGTGTCATACTACCATCATCCTTCTCATAATGACCACCATCAATATGGTGTATATACATACAATATGGTGTATATACATACAAAACAACCAAGACCTGCAAGGGTGAACTAATATGCCCAAATGAGCTACTAGTGAGCACAGGATTCAAATCCAGATGAGATCACCCCGAGGCTAACGTTTTTAACTAATACATGAAGCTGCTCCTTCTCTTCACCCTTCACCTCATAACCTACCCTCCAGATCTCAGTGCAAGTCTCCCATCCCTGGAAGCCTTCCTTGACTGCCTCCATCACCACTATAAGCACATAGAGCCTCCTTGAAACTTTCTTTCCAGTGCTTATCACAAATTTTACATTTACTTGTGTAATTGTTTGATTAATAGCCGTCTTTTCCAATTTTCCATGAGGGCAGGGACATCTAGGGACCGGGTTTCTATGATGTGTGTGCCGTCTCATACCTCGTGCCTAGAGTAGGGACTGACTCAGAGAAAGTGGCCCACAGTATCGTGGAATTAATTAATTCCACAATTAATTAACTAGTCCTCCCTGTATCCTCAGCCCAGCTATGGTCCTGCTCCTTGGTTCTCTGATTTTGGCAGGTTTACTTCTTTCCTAGTTCATCTTCTGGTGGGCTCTCTGGGTTCTAGCAGAAGCAAGGGTCACCTTCCTTGGGTCACCGCTAGTCAGGTAGAGTCTCCAAAGCTGGCTCAGAAACAGAAGTCATTGAGAGTGGACATCTTGGGGTGAGGAGAACCAGGAGGCAGGCTACCGTAAAAGGAAAGACTTGGCAAAGAGGCCGTGGATGAACGACCCTCAACGGCAATGGTGGCGGTGGGGACCAGAGTCCAGGGCGAAGCTAAAAAGTGTTATAAGGCAAAACTGGCTGGGCCTGGTGTCTGGATATGGGGAGCACATGGCTGTGAGGGGTCATCAGGGGCTCTCAGATTTCTACTCTGGAGGAGGAACCAAACTTGGTGACGTCTACAGCCTTAAAGGACACCCCAGTGCTGTCTCCCGGTACGCAGTGGGCTCCTTTATGAGTCTTGTCTCAGCGTATGCTCGCTCTTCTGCCTGGACTGCCCTTTCCTTCCCTTCTCCGCCCGGAAGACCTCTACTTACCTCCCAAGACTTGGCTCAAAGGACTTTTCTGTCCTCCACAGTGGAAGTTGTCGCTGGCTCTGCTACCGCTTCTGGTCACATCTTTCCTGAACCACGTGCCAGACTGGGCTCTCCTCCCGTGGTTATGTGCCCGTAGTCCCCATTAGCTATGAGCTCGTTAGGAGCAGGCTTTGCAATGTCCTTCTCCTTGCCCTTCAGCCTGGACCTCCCCTCCCTCTCTTTCCTTTCCTCCTCCAGCATCTATGCAAGCCCTGTAATGCTACAGTGTGACATGTGCTCTATTAATGACAACAAGGAGACACAAGGGGACGGGAGCTGGGGAGGGGGCCGATGACAATTTTAGCTGAGGTCGGGGCCTTCAGGAAGGAGGAGTGTGGAGTCCACAAGAGAGCAAACACTTCTTCCTGCCTGTGGTGAGGCGAGGGCTTCTGCCTGGATCTTTTGACATAAACCGTTTGATTTCCTGACACGCTGAAGTTTGCCATGTCTGAGGCTGGATTCAGGTCCTCCCATCACTGATGGTTCAAGTGAACCAGAAAGCGGGTTTAAGAATAAAAGCACCCCATCTCTCGGTTTTCTTATTCTTAACTATGTTATCTGTAGCCAAAATGAGGTCAGCAGTGGGAGGTATGTGGCTGTCGGCCCCCCTCCCATTCCACACTCAGTCCTGTGCTGCAGACGTTTTCTGAGTGGAGTAATCCGTGGGGAGGTTGTTGCCAAATCCATGCGGCTGATCATATCACTCTGGTGCTGCTGCTCAGGTGGACTCTGGCATTGAAATTGGTGATGGAAACAGGGGCCCTGCACATAGTCAGCAAAATGCTACCTAATTTCAGCCCTGGGCTCTTTTTTTTTTTTTTTTTAATTTCTAGGAGAGAGAGAGAGAGAGACAGCATGAGCAGGGGAGGGTCAGAGAGAGGGAGTCACAGACTGAAACAAGCTCCAAGCTCCGAGCTGGCAGTCAGCACAGAGCCCGACGCGGGGCTCGAACCCACGAACCGCGAGATCATGACCTAAGCGAAAGTCGGACGCTTAACCGACTAAGCCACCCAGGCGCCCCAGCCCTGGGCTCTTTGATCATCTCTCCTGTTGGGACATCTCAGTGCTGGGACCCTGGGGACAGGACCACTGGCCACCCAGCAACTTTCTTTACTTCTGGTTCTTATTTACTCTTGGAGAAGCTGCTTACCCTCTGTGTGCCTCATTTTCCTCAGCTGTCCAGTGGGCAGGGGGCAGTGCCTGCCTCACAGGGTTGTGGGGAGTGTGCAGGCTACTTGGAGCAGTGCCTGTCACACAAGTGTCCCAGCAGCGCTAGCAACCACTACTATTCCACCATCGTTAGTGTGGCTGCCGTTTTCACTTGTTACACGGGGTCCTGACATTGTTCTTCCAGTAAACTAGGTCTTGGCAAGGCTGGCACCTTCTTGTTCAAGTGTTACTCCGATGTCACATTCTCAGAGAGGCCCTCTCCGACCCCCCAAACCCAAAGTAGTAACCCCACTCTGCCACTCTCAAAACTGTCTATCCATTACGACATGGCTCTGTCTCTATAACACTCACTGTACTCCACCTTCTGATTTGTGTACCTGTACATATTACCTCTCCCATCCTGGAGTGTAAGCCTCTGTGCTTCCTTACCGTGGTCTCCCAAGTGTTCGGCACAGCACCATGCATCTGGGGCTCCATATAATATCATTATTCTTTTTGTTTAGTTATTAGAGAGAGAGAGAGAGAGAGATGGGGGGAAGGGGCAGAGAGAGAGGGAGAGGGAAAATCCCAAGCAGGCTCCATGCTGTCAATGCAGAGCCCGACTCACGGCTCGATCCCACAAACTGTGATATCATGACCTGAGCCGAAATCGAGAGTCAGACACTTAACCGACTGAGCCACCCAGACACCCCAATAATAATATTATTAGTTGAATGTCTCATCTGACATCTGTGTTGTCCTAAACCTCTGTTAGCCTGGCTCCAGCTTGAGTCCCACAGGAGGGAGAAATGGAGACTGGGTGAAATTGTTTTCATGTTCACTGCACTGCTTCCCTTCCACCTCTTGGTGGAGCCCTTGTAGCATCCTTCCAGTCACCTCATCCTTTTACTGTCAGGACGGGCCTGGAAATACATCATACTAAAGTGTGAATGATTGATAGAGACAAAACACCACCTTCTCCTAAGAGATCAAAGCCTAATGTAATTCTGCTTCCCCTCCATCCAGGGAAAGATGTGAAGACGGTGCAGGGCTGAGAGGGTGAAGGTGCTGATTCCAATTCCTCTAATGAGCTGTGTGATCCTGAACAAGCCACTTAACTCCTCTGAGCCCAGGTGTCTGTTTTAAAACATGCTGGCTCCCACACAGGGTTGTTGAGAGTGTCACATGCAATCCCTGTATCTGAAAATGGCTTGTCTCTTATAAAACACTCTGTGAGTAAGCTGTTGTCATTGCTTATCATCACAGAAAACAAGGAATGATTGAAGTGAGGGACAAGTTGACTAAAAACCAGCAATATGCCTCAGGGGAATCCTTGTCTCCCTGTCTCTTTATTCACCACTCAAAGCTAAGAACTGCCTTGGGTGTGACCCCAGGGCATCTGCTCCTGGCTCCTCAGATCCTGTCCCCTTCTCTCACTCAGCAGGGCCTTGGCGAGGAGTCCCAGGTCCCACAAATTTAGGGAGACACGGGATGCTGAGATCAGCCATGCAGAATCTTAAGGTCAAGTCTCTTTTTAGTCCTGAGGGCCTCTTTCTTTTCTTTTCTTCTCTTTTCTTTTCTTCTCTTTTCTTTTCTTCTCTTTCTTTTCTTTTCTTTTTTTTTCTTTTCTTTTCTCTTCTCTTCTCTTCTCTTCTCTTCTCTTCTCTTCTCTTCTCTTTATAGTTTATTGTCAAGTTGGTTTCCATATAACACTCAGTGCTCATCCCAACAAGTGCCCTCCCCCATGCCCATCACCCCCTTCCCCTCTCCCCACCCCCCTCAGCCCTCAGTTTGTTCTCAGCATTCAAGAGTCTCTCATGGTTTGCCTCCCTCCCTCTCCCCAACTATTTTTCCCCTTCTCTTCCCCCATGGTCCTCTGTTAGCTTCCTCCTAATCCACCTATATGAGGGCCTCTTTCTAGGCATTAGAGTCTACCCAGCCTTTCTCCTGCCCACACAACTCTTCCCTGGGTCCCCAAGAACCCCAGATGACTTTCCTAGTTCTTGCCCTCCTGGTCTGAGCTTCTGCATGTCCCTCAGCCCCAATCTAAAGTCCCTTCTGATTGTAAGCCTCAACTGAAATTATGGAAAAGCACAGAACAGACCAGGGACATATGCACTAAGGCCATGCTTTCTGACAAAGGCATTATTACATGTACTTAGGAAGATGGGTGCTGGAGCCTGATGCCTGGGTCTCCATCTGGCTCTGGTGTTTTCTAGTTCTTTGACTTTGAATAAGCTACTTCCCCCTCTTTTGCCTCCATTTATTCATCTGCAAAATGAAGGTGATTTTTATGAGGATTAAAATGGATTTATTCATGAAAAGAATTTAGAATGATACCTAACAGAGAGTAAGTACAACAGTGAATGTTTTAAAAAAGTATTAATAAGGGCTCATTAAATTATTATTTTAATTTTTAATGTTTATTTTTGAGAGAGAGAGACAGAGCATGAGCAAGGGAGGGGCAGGGAGAGAGGGAGACACAGAATCTGAAGCAGGTTCCAGGCTCTGAGCTGTCAGCACAGAGCCTGACATGGGGCTTGAACTCAGAAATCGTGAGATCATGACCTGAGCCGAAGTCGGACGCTTAACCGACTGAGTCACCCAGGCGCCCCTCAGTAATTAATTATTAATAAGTCGACTGCTTCCTTATTGGCAATCTCTAGTCAAAGGTGAGCTCACATTTGAGGTAGGTGCTTCATGTAAGGTCCCTTTCTCCCTAGACCATTCCCAAGAGGGGTGTGTGCATGGGAATGTTTGGTTCTAATTCTTTATTCCTTCCTGTAACCATGCCCATTGCCAGGCAAATTTGTGGCTGCTCAACTAAAGGCAGATGCAGGCCCCTGCCCTTTGATTTGGGACTTAGATGTGTGACTGAGGGGAGGAAGTGGGCAGAAGCGGACCACTTCATATTGTGCCAATTCCAAGCCTCGGCTACTGGGTGCCTTGGGTGTTTGGCTTGCCATCTTGTGCCTCTGTCATCATCATGGTCAGAGGCGGATGAAAGACACAGGAAACAGTGGGGAACAAATCTATACCTGACCTTCAGCCTAGTGCTACCCATCTATGCCTTTCCTAGCTCAGCCAAGCCAGGCCAAGATCAGAACCCCCAGCCAACCCACAGGTGCACACACAAAAATAGGTGCTTATTGTTGTCTGTGACGGAGATGTGTGGTTGTTTGTTAAGTGTCAATAGCTGATTGATACACTGGAACGTGGTAAACAATCACCATGTTATTGTTGACTACTCTTGGCTCTCCAAACCCAAAGCAGAAGAGGCTGATGAGCTGGGCTGGACCATGTCAGAGTGAAGTGGGCTGTCACTGCTGTCCTTGTCCCCACTGTGTCCAAATCTGAGCCTTAGGTCTCTGTGCACAGGGTTGCATGTAGGAAAGAGGCCAGAAGAGACCAGGAAGTGGTCAGACATGTTCTGGCCGAGCCAGCTCTGCCTAAGCAGGGTGCCTTGCTGCCCAAGACACATGAGAGGGAGAGGGAGAGGGAGGGAGAGAGAGAGAGAGAGAGAGAGAGAGAGCGAGCGCGAGCGCCAGCCAGGTCTGCTCTGAAAGATGGCTCCTGGTGGGTAGAAGGGAAAGAAAAGAGAAAATACAACACCGATGGGAAAGTGAGGTGACACCCCCACCAGGCAGCATCCTAGAGCATAGTCTCTGCGCGTGAGCCGACCCTGGGAAGGGGAGGGGAAGGCTGGGCTTCTGTATGTTTGTTCCCCTGTCCTCATCACTCTTTCTCCAAAGCATGCTGTATTCACCTATTTTAGTACTTGTCTTTACCAGAAATTATGTCTTTATTAGTTCACTTGCTTGTCTCTGTCTCCCATTACCAGAGTGTGAGCTACATGAAGGCAGTGGCCTGATTCATTTTTTCATGGTTGTTTACCCTTTCCCTGAAATAGTAACGGAGTAGGTGACCACTAAATGTTTGCCGAATGGATGGATGGGTGGATGGGTGGATGAATTCATGTAATGGCCTGTGCTGTAACATGTTAGCCTGGTCACTGTTTGCTCCTGGCCCCTTTATCTTCTCCTAGCATGTCCTTGCCCATGGTTGCGGGAACTGGAAGACCTTAATCAGGAGGCCCATTCTTTGACTCAGAAATTGCTCCTGTCCTGGACACATCTGGGGTCTGGTGCCTGCTCTCCCTCTGCCTCTCTGGCCCCTGTCTTGTTTGGTTCCGCACCTGGATCACTTCCTACTGGTGATCTGATTCGGACTTTGCTCCCTGCTGGCCCTCCTTCACTTTTGGTTCTGCTGTCCAGAGAGCTAACCCAGAGCACAGCACGTCTGCCACAGCCAGGCTCCAGGACGTGGGCCTCGCGGCAAAGTGTCCCCTGCCCTCCTTGCTAGTCTGGTAGGGATATTGGAAGTCTGCTCCCTTGGATACACCGATTGCAGAGATATGTCAGCCTGCATGATAACAATTCTTACAGTCTAGCCTCTTAAAAGTCTTTGCCAACTATTTTTATTGTGTTAGCTCATTCTGTTCCCATTTGCTCCTGTAGTGATTCATGCAAATGCAGCTACTTCTGTGCAAATGGACTTGGCTAAAACCATTTGCAGAGATGCCTCTGTGGGCTGTCCAGGAATGCTATCTTTCAGTGCTCCAGGAAGGACGGCTTGGCTCCAGGGTGCTGAACAAAACCAAAAAGTTTCCAGGTGGAGCGTTGGCTGAATTCCACAGCCGATGCTTGTGTTCAGTCGACATCCCTCACGGGCAGGTGCTGAGGAAGGCTGGGACCCATCCTTTGCTATTTGACTCCTCCCAGTTCACATAACATTTGAGTCACACTGTGTCATTACTGCCTTTAACTTATTATTCTCAACCTCTGGTTTCCTTTTGATTTATGATTGGAGCCCTCAAGTCCCTCTTCAGAGGCACCAGATACTTGCCCATTACCACATTTATGGATATTTGGGCAGAGTCACCGGCACATTCTCACATGGGCATTTAATTGCAAACAATTCTCCTAGTTCATTGACCCCTCAAGCTCAATAAATATTTGCAAGGGAGAATAATAATAATGATAATCACTAATAATATTTGATGTCTACCAGGCACTGTGTGAACCATTTACTATATCCACTTCTCATAGCATTCTGTTAAGGGAGGCACCATTCTCGGACCCATTTTTGCTGAGGAGGAAACTGAGACAGGGAGAGGTTCAGACATTTGTTCTGGATCACGGAGCTGGTGGGAAGTGGAGCCAGGATTTGAATCTAGATCTCTTTGAGACTGAGAGGGCACATTTCTTGCTTGCTCCTCTAGGTCTGCTCTCCACCCCTCCCCACCCAGCTCTGTGCCTGGGAGGCTGACCTGTGTGGGCTGCATCGTCAGGCTTCCAGATGGGTTCACTTGGCCAGCACAAGCACAAGGACCAAGGGAAGGAGGGTGGTGAGGCTCTCTATTCCCTCTCCAGGGACTTGGTTTCTATCCGCAGCCCCTCCACATAGCACACTCTCTCCAGGTTCTGGTAACTGCTCTCCCCTGGCTCATTCTAGTCCAGGGTGGGTGAGAGCAGCCTGTTACTGTCCCCAGCGTTCTGCACTCTTCTTTGTGGTTTTCCAACACTCTGCCCACACCTTTGTAAATGTCTCTTTATTCAAGTGTCCTTAAATTATCCAGTTGAAACATGCCATCTCCTTCCCATTAGGACACTCTCTGATGTCCCTGGCTTCACTTTGAGCCATTTCTGATCTTCAGCTAATCAGCTCTGGCCAGAACCCCATGACTCTACTCCTGCCTTAACCGTTAACTCTGGTGCTCCTTCCTAGTCCTTGGGGAGGCATTGTACTGTGGAAACAACACTGGTTTTCAGGTCAGTGTTGGATTCCAAGCCTGGTACTCACACACTGTAGGGCTTCAGGCAAGTTACTTAACTTACCCATGCTGTGAAATGGGGAACAACATGACCTCACTGGTTTTCCATGAAAATCAAGTAGCACGATGTAGGTCCAGCCTTTAGCTCAGGGTCTGGCACATAGAAACATTGGCTCCTTGGTTTTGCCCTTTTTTGAGCTCTCTGTGGACCACTCATCCATTATGTTGGGCTCTGCCTCTTGTCTTGTTGGACAGCTGATTTTGGTTCTGCCCTGAGGCCTGGAAGGTAGAGCTACAGAGAGGAAAGAAGCACCTCCTGACTCCCCGCAGAAGGGAGACATAGTGAGGACTCAGAAAAGGGAAGAGAGAGAATTCGAGGGTTGGAAACAACGACAAATGCAGAAGCATGGATAACTGCAGAAAGCAAGCAAGGGGAGGGTGAACCGATGCTGGTCTTCATATACAGTTCCATTTATTAGCCAGAAATGCTAAAAGCTAATATTTCTGATATTCCCAGCTAGAGGAAAGATCCAATGTATCCTGGTCCAATGGCCAGATGTCCATGGCTCCCCCTAAAACAGATAAAGGAAGCTCCCCGTTATCTTCCTCCAGCCTTCCCCCATGCCCTGGCCGACCTTGGTCTCCACCATGAAAAGACATATCTCTGCCTGGATTGAAATTTGGCTGCATCAACTTCTAGCCTGTGGGATCTCAGGGGGGTCTTGACCACTCCAAACATCATTTCTCTCATTCTCAAGATGGGGATAATTATAACTACCCATTAGTGCAGGTGGGCTGATAGTTGAATCAGGAGCAGGTGATAAATGTGGAAGATACAGGTATAATACAGAGCCAGAGAAGCAATCTATCCTGAGCTTCTGCTTGTTTCCACCTTTCTTTTCATCTCCCTGTAGCAGAGCAGATGCCCCTTTTCATTTCAGGGGAAACCTGAACATTTACTGTCTTGTGTTTCTGAAAACACATGAAAAACCTCTTGATTTTTATTATCCTTCTTCAGCTTGAGGATGAAGTACCTCCATCCCATCTCCTCGCTCATCAGGTGTGCATTTTTCTCTGATTATCACTTTCAAGGATGCTCTCCAGTTCCCTACAGCCTTGTCTCCCCTCAGGCTGGGTTCAAAGTATGGTTTTTCTGAGTCCTACAAGGACCTCCAATTTATTTTATGCATTCTTCTGGGCTCTTCTACCTTCTGTATGAACCTTGTCCTTCAAAAGGACTTTGACTTGGAACTTCACACTTGATCTGGGAACAGATCGGATATTGGGAGCAATAGCTGGAGATGATAAAAGACCATGTGGGAGGGCTAAGATTGATTTTTATCTATACCTTTTATTGTTTACCACTTATTTTCCTTACTTTGCAATATGAAAAGAGAATGAATGGCCCTTCATGCACCGAAGGCTTACAGTTTTCACTGGGGAGGCACATGATGACTTCATGGGTGTGTGGTCTGATGTGTTCTTTTTTGCAAGCAGGGGTGAATGGAGGAGTTTCAAGCTTGCCCTCCAGAATTGGGCGTGACTCCTAGAGAGTTCCTCTGGTCAGCAATCTGTCCTGCTCTGTCAGCTTCATGTTTTAATTGTATTCGAATTAAGCTTTTAAAGCTCAAAGATATAATTAGTTACATTCCATTTCAACCACAATGATTCACACCTGCTGATGTGATTCTTGGCCATCAGGTGAGCCAGTCTTGCCCATCCCTGGCTGCCTGTTCCCATCACCTGTGCCAACAAACACAGGTGCCAGGGCTTCCCGCCCCCCGCCCTTCCTGGGGCTTTTATCCATTCAGTCTATCATGGGCCTGGGAATCTGAATGTTTATCAGACACCACAGGGGATTCTGATATGTCGCCAAGATTGAGTTGGACAGTGGAGGGGTGAAGTGGGTGAGTTGTTACTACCCTATAGTTTTATTGCTGTTCCCCATGGAATAATTTTTATTTAACAAACCAATAAGGCAAGTCCTACTCAAGGCAGCGTTTGGCTAGAGGCTGATGTTGGGTATTTAGAAAAAGGACAAGAGACACCTGGTCCAGGGCAATTCACTTTCTCTGGGCCTCAGCTTCCCATTCTATAAAGTGGGAGGGCTGAATAAAGTACTTTCTGTGGGTCATCTAGTGTTGGCATTTATTAGTGTTGAGACTCTATTGGGAAGACACTTCATTGTTAGATGTGGGAAGCCCAATCCCCTTCAGCCACCCCAATGGGAAACAGACTCCAGTAAGAGGAAGGAGAGGAGTCTGGAGAGTTGTGGGGGAGTCTGGGCTGCAGAGTCAACCTTGAGGTTACTTTGGGATTGACACATGGCTCTCAGATTGGTACTCCTTGCCTTTCGATAAGCTTCAAATGTCCTTGTGGGCACTTGATTCTTTTTTTTTTTTTTAATGTTTTATTTATTTCTAGGAGAGAGAGAGAGACAGCGTGAGCAGGGGAGGGTCAGAGAGAGAGGGAGTCACAGACTGAAACAGGCTCCAGGCTCTGAGCTGGCAGTCAGCACAGAGCCCGTACGACGCGGGGCTCGAACCCACGAACTGTGAGATCATGACCTAAGTGAAAGTCGGACGCTTAACCGACTAAGCCACCCATGCGCCCCATGTGGGCACTTGATTCTTATGGGATGAGAGCACTGGGAATTCCAAATGTGGCAAGAGTAGACAGGTGGCTTTGGGAGAAGAGTCCTCTCTCCTTAGGTGACTTGACCAAGCACCTAAGTCAGTAGAAGACAGAGAGTCCAGAGACCTGAGAACTAAATCATGGTTTATAAACTTTAATGCTGAGATATACATACATTATTATTACTCTATTATTAAATCCACCCTTGCTGCTATATTAACTGGCTCAGATTTTGGCCCCAGCTTCACCACTAATTGGCTGTGTGATCTCAGACGAGCCAAGCTCCCTCTCTGAGACACGACTGTTTCCTTTTGCAAAGTAGGACAGTAGAGCTGCATGTCATGTAAAGGCTCTTCCTGCCTTCATCTGGTAAGTGTGATCAAAACGTTGAAATTAATAGTTGAACAGTCAGTAATCCAAGGCTCACCTTTCAAAAAGAAAAAGGCCAGCAGGAAAATGGCATAATTAGAAGAGAGAAAGAAGTCTCTCTAAGAGGCTGCTATTTCACAAAGAGTCAGCCTGTCTGTGATAGTCTAAGCAGCATATTATGATGACAGGGAAACACAGTGGCTGTGCCGAAAGATGAGCAGCGAGTGGTAAGTGGGGGTGTTTGAAATAGAAGAGTCTATTTTAGAAGACATCTAATAAAGCTGGAGGAGGCTGCCCATACAGAGATTCTGAGCTGACATCCTGCCGCTAAGACCCCGGTCCCTGCTGCTGAGCCCGGGGTCCTGGGACTCTCCTTGGCCCCAGCTTGTGGGGAGGAAGGCAGGGAGCCAGTTTGTGTGAGGAGAGGGGCATGTGGGCAGAGGCCCCAGGGAAGGGACAGAGGAATGTACAGCACTCTTCTTGTGAGCCCCACCAGATCTGGGCATAGTGCACAGGGTGGGGGGACATTTCTCCGGGCTTGTGTGGGGGCTACACAGGTACTGGGAAGCAGTGAAAACCCAGGAGCTAAGCACAGGGACCCTGGAGCCAGACTGCTTGGGTTTGAATTCCAGCTCTTAATAGCTGGGAGACCTTAAGCAAGTCACTTTTCCTCTCTGTATTTCCTTGTCTGTGAAATTGAATAATATTAGCCAGTCATTGAGTTGCCGTGAGCATGAGCTAATATTTGTAAAGCCCTTGGAACAGAGCCTGGCTGCATAGTACCTTTGAATATATGTATGTATATGTATGTATGGAGCAAGAGAGTTAATGTATGTTAGTTAGTGTATGTTAGTAATGTGTGTTAGAATGGTGCCTGGGTGGCTCAGTTGGTTAAGCATCCAACTTCGGCTCAAGTGGTGATCTCAACGATTCATGGGTTTGAGGCCCGCATCGGGCTCTGTGCTGTCAGCTTGGAGCCTGGAGCCTGCTTCAGTCTGCCCCTCCCCCACTTGCACTCTGTCTCTCGCTCTCAAAAATAAATAAACATTAAAAAAATGAAAAAGAATGGTGCCTGGAACACAGTATACATTGAATCAATGCTTTGGTTGTTATTATGATACCCAGGGACTGGCCCTAATTAATTCATTCATTAGTTCATTCAGTCCTCAAGCAGACATTGGTGGAAGGATACCCCAAACATTGTATATGTAAATATGGGATATATATGTGTGTGTGTGTATTATAAATGCATATGGTATAAATTTATGTATAAAGTATATAATGTGTGTATATATTTTTATACATAAACTTACAACATAGATGCATTTATAATACACATATATCCCATATTTATATATATACACACATATATATGTGTGTATATATATAAAATGTGGCCTATGAGACACATTTCACCTGCTTCTTGGCCTGAGGCCTGAGGCTAAATCACTGCCTTTGGTTTTCAGTTAAATAAGTCACTTTGAAAACCAGCCTGTGCCAACACCCCCAGGACCCCAGCAGCCTCTCTCGGTCTCCTCTGAGTATTGGGCCAGATCTGTGGGGCCCCAGGCTCATATCCCAGCTACCCAATGAACATCTCTACTGGGATATCTGTAGGTAACTCTACTGACCACTCCCTCCTACCCCCCACTCCCCACCCAGTGCAGGCCTTTTCCTTGGCTTCTTGTTTCTGTGAATGGCACCACCATCCTTCTAAGAATGCAAGCCAGCAGCCCTCCACCCTCCCTCTCCCTTGCCCTGCATCTCCTTCCTTGATAAGTCATGTCCATCCTCATGTGCTTCCTGTCTCTACCTCTGGCAGTCGGGGGGCATTACTTCTGCTGGTGTCTGTTGGAAGACTGAATGAATGAGTGAAGACCTGTGCCTGGGTATCATAATAATGAAGACAGCTGAGCACTGATTGAGTACATACTATGTTCCAGGTTCTGTTTTAACTGCCTGCTGTGTATTAACCCTGCGTTCTCCCTAGCACCCACCCACTGCGTATTTGTTAAATGAGTGTGTACCATGCTCACAGAAATCAGATTCTGGTGGAGCAGCTGGTTGTTCCTCAATCCACAGAGCAACTGAAACTTTCTAGTACATTCCAGGCTTCTAGTGAGAGCTTCTGCATCCCCCTCAAAGTCAGTGGTACTTCCTAACCTCACAAAGCTGTCTCAGAGCCAGATCCTATGGTGCTGCGTCTGGCCTGGTGCCACGCAGTTTCTGGGCCATTTCTCCCTCCTGCCTGGAAGATACAGAAGCTGCCGCTTCACCGAGCCCCCTAATAGCTGGGCCTTATTTTCCCTGCCACCCCGGGGGCCCTTGCTCACCATGAGCTCACCCCTGTGAGCGCCACACAACACAGTGTAAAAGGAAAATGGTAATTAGAAGGGATGCTTGAGCAGGGAAACCTGTGTGCAAAAGTACTTTAGTTAAGTGAAACAGTAGAGTTTGTGGTCAGTGTTAGACACATACCCATCTAACCATCTTCCTTTTGGAAGAATGAGAAGATACACAGGGTGTGTGGTACATCTGTGGGCTTGGGGTCAGGCTGGTTGCCCTGGGGAACTGACAGCATTGGCTGTGTTCTCTTTTGCATCTCAACAGTCTGGGACCAAAGGCCCAGCCCAATGAGATGGAGTTTAATGTAATTACTTCCATATCAGGACCTCCATTTGTACTCTGAACAACTGTACAAGGAGAAGATTGGGAAGCACGTGGTAGCTGTCCATGCAAGGACATCTCAGCTCCTGCCTACTTTCCCATAGCATGGATTGCCATTGAAAGCTGTGTTTTTGTTTGTGTGTTTATTACTTTGTCCCCAACTGGACTGGGAAGTCCATGGGTGTAAGGATTTTGTCAGTCTGGTTTGCCTCTGTAACAGTGTGTTCAGAGCTTGGCACACTATGAGCCCTCTAGAACATTCCATGAGAGAAGATTCTTTGACCACTCATTGCAGATTTCCAAGTATCCTAAACATTGCCTGGTATATAGTTGGGCTTCTAGAATACAAGCTCTGAGAGCAGGGACTTTGTCTCTTTGTTGCCATATCTTCAGTATTAATGTTCCTGTGGGTACTCTAGAATGGGACTCAGGAACTTTCTATAAAGGGACAGATAGTAAATGTTTTCAGCTTTGGGGGCCATAGGATCCCAATCACAACTACTTAATTCTGATGTTGTAGTGTGGAGACAGACCATTTGTAAACTAACAAATGGGCATGGCTCTGTTCCAATAAAACTTTATTTGTGAGAACAGGCAGCAGGCTAGATTTGGAGTAGCTTGCTGACTCCTGCTCTAAGAGAGAAGCTCGGTAAAAGCAGGGGTTAAACAAATTCTGTGGACATATACCCAGCATCTAGAACACTGCGTAGAGCATGATAAGTAAGCAATTAATAGTTATTGAATGAATACACAAATGAGGGCCTGAAAATGGTTTTGGGCAACAGTTTCCTATGGGCCAGGGAGGTAGCAAATACTGGAAGTCTCCTTTTCTCTGGGCTGGTTGGATCACACCTGGAATATCATTCCCAAAGTTGAGAGTCGAGCATGCATGACGAGGACAGGCCTGGGTGGAACAGGGACAGGTGACCTTGTCACATGAAGGAGGGTGGAAAGGAATTGGAGAAATTGCAGCTGGAGAAGAGAAGAGTCAGGGAGGAGACATGGTTTATATATTGAAAGACTTTCATATGGGAGAATAATTAAGTCTCTTTAAGAAATAAGGGGGCCATTTCTAGAACTTTTTGTAAGTTAATACTCATCAGACCTGGCTGACCTGAATCATCCTGGCAAGAGCAGAAGCTCTCAATCTTCTGGGAGCATTTGAGGAGACAGGGGACAATAGGGGAGGGATTCAGATATTGGATGGGGCAGGACTAGAAGATGTCAGATCCCTTGTGGTCTCAAAAGCTGTTGTCACATGGACGTCTGCCACACGGGTCCTTGGGTAACAGACTGTGATTGCCCTTCAGGTGAAACCAGACTCCCCAGCCTGGTACTAGAAGCCCCTTAAGAGTGCCCCCAGCCACCCCCCCTCCTGCCTCGGTTTCCTTCTTCTCACCTGTATTCTGTTCCACTTCCACCAAACACTGGCGTCCCCTAAATCTGCCACCTGTTTCACTTCTCTCTGTCCGCACACACAGAGTTCTGTGTTAAAGTAGGCACTTCACAAGGAGACCTTGAGGCAAAGTTTCAAGTGCAAGTAGTTTGAGAGCTGATCCCACCAAGTGCTGGAGAGGGAGTGGCAAAGAGACTGGGAAGAGAAGGCAAATGGTAGGAGTGTCTTCTAACCTGTGGTGGCTGGGATTCAACCCACTGAGGATCTGGGAGCCAGTGCAGAACATGCGTCAGAGCTATCCCACAGGAAGGGTGAGAGAACTGGGTATTTACACACTGACCGCACCCACCCCCATCAAATGTTGAAGGCTACCTTGGGGAGGTGGACTCAGTGGGGGAATATGGTGGGGAGACTGAATGCCCAAAACCTCCTGGCCTGCTACTTTCATGGGCAAAAGTCAGCTTTGGTGGTGGGAGAAAGCCCCCAGGCAAAGAACTGCAGGGTGCTGGCGGGTGGAAGTCTAGTACTGATGTAGTTTAGAATTAGGGGCACCCAGCAAAGAGGGCTAAAGCTTCTTTCTGCTTGGAACTCCCAAACCCTCTTCTCTAATTTTGATTCTATTCCATAGTAGTACAGGCTGCTACCTGGGAATCCCTGGAGAGCCCCTGACATGGAAAGACATGATGAGTCAAAAATGATTAGCTTAGGATTGAATGAGACTTTGGGCTAAAGGATTGTTCATGTGGGTGTAACCCTAGTTGCTGGGAAATGGATGGGGTTTGCTCATCTGGGCAACTCATGTTGTTTGTGTGTTGATAGACATTGATAACACAAGATCATGTGGGTGTGTGTTCAGTGTCCACATAGGCGTCCCTCTCTGGCCACTGAACCACTCGATCTTAGCCATTGCTACTGTGAAACCAATCTCTTACCTCCTTTGGGACCATCAGCATGGATTCTTAGGGAGGGATAGTTCATAACCCCCTTCAGACTGTATGATTCTGGCTATTGACTTCATAGGGCCTGATCATTAGGGCTGGTTGGGTTACCTTAAACTCAGTCTTCCAGCTTCCTCCCTGTTGGCTCCCAGCATGCCTTGTGGCAGAGTGACAGAGTAGAGAGGTTAGAAAGTCCTACCCTTTCTATGTATATCTTTCATTCATTTATTCGTGCTATAAATGTTGAGTACCTCCAGTGAAACAAACGCAAACAAAACAAGTGCCAGCTCCGTCTTCATTAAGTTCACAGCCTAGTAGGGAAGACAGCTTTTAATCAAATAACCACACATGCACGTAATTACAAACTCTGTACTAAGTTGGTGTGGAAATCTGTAGACTACTTACTTCTTAACATTTTGGGAAGATGGCATAGGCCTTTGCAAATTCTTCTCTGCATCTTCAGGGTTAAAAGCAGTGTTTGGTAGTGACCAAAGGAGCTGAGTGAATGTGCTGGTCTTCTGCTGGTCTGGTAACTCTAGCTGGTGCATTATTAATAAGCCAACACGTGTCCTTGCCTCCCAGTTATGAACTGCAGCTTGGGTCAAATGCTGTTAAGCTTGAACCATGAGCCCTGAATGGGATGCTTTGTCGTCTTGTTTATTGAAAGGTTTTAGGAAATAGAGACCTGTTACCAGGGGCATGCAATTATTTCTGAAATCAAGAGAGCTCATAGATCTTAGGAGGATGCTGGCTGGCGGTGATGGTGTTGCGGTGTCTGACATGGATCTGAGGGGTGGTTGGAGGCCCAGCTCAGCTCTAGAGTGGGTGGGGACAACAAGAGGGGTGAGGAAGAGAGAAAGACCTGTTGCTTACCCGCTACTAGGAAGCCCAATTGAAAACATGAGGGATGGAGCTGCTCCCTAGCTTCCTAACATCATCTGTTGCTTTTTTTTTTCCCCCTTGTCACTGTGAATTGCTTTCTAGTTTTCAAGAGCATAATGTAATATCAACCACTTTGACTAGGGCTTTTTTCCTTGGGAGACAGTTAGCACATTAACAAGAGGCATTGTAAAGCCAGCAACAACAGCATTGACCCCTGAAGTCCATTATGCCCCAGGGGGAACTTCCTCACAGCTACATCACTAGGGGCAGCATCTATACACAGTGACCCCTGGACAGAGCTCTCCCTTGGACAGATAGAGAATGACCTTGGCGAATGCAGAAGCCATTTGGGTCCATTTGCAGACCATAAATTTGGCTTGGGAGAAGCAGAATTAAAAGTAAAAATACTTCAGAAGTCTTACTCAAGTGAAAACCAGTTCCAATATAATTGGAACATGAAAATTGCATGGATTTTGCCCTCAACTGTGTGACCTTGGACTTAAGGCAGCCATGTGATCTTGGGCAAGTTTGACACCTCTGGGCCTAGGATTTCTCATATGTAGATGTATTTACTCAACAAATATATAAGATGGGATATAGTATTTGGGGGTGTGGACACTGTAGTTTTAAGCGTCAGGTATGGAGATAGATAGGGTAGGGGCAGAAGGGAGGTGCATGGTGGAACCATGCTTCTTGGTGAGACATGGAAAGATGGTGAAAGAAATCTCTGCTTTTGGCAGTTCAAGCATCCTGAACCCCATGGAGTACAGGTTGGAAGAGGCAGATTTGAAATGGCCACTACCCAGAGTGTCACCACTAAGAACCATTTAATTTTTGGCCATGAGGCAGCAATGGGGATGAAAGGGAGAAGGAAGCTCACATTTTCTGAACACCTACTGGGTGCCAAGAAGCAGATATCCAGCTGGGGATATATTATTACTCTCATTTTAGAGATGACAAAATAGAGACTCTTGAGAGCTGAGTCAACATGCTTGAAGCCACACAGCTAGTAGGTGGCAAAGCTGAGGTTTAACCAGGATTTAATTACCTTAAAAATTCTCAGATATGTCTTCCACCAAGGAGATATTTAGGCTCCTTTCCAGATCTCCAGCTCCCCAAAGCCCTGGCTTGGGGAGACATGGACCTAAAGAACAGACTATTATAGGTGTTGAGATAGGACAGGCATGGATGGGTACATGCTTGCATCCTATTGCTCAGGTAGCTCTGGTACCTTCTCCATCCTCCTTTGGACAGTCTCAGACACATTTGTGACTACTTCTGCATGCAAGTGACCTCCAAATTTCAGTATTTATTATTGACCTCTCTGCTAAGCTCCAGACCCAAACATCTCAATACCTACTGGGCATCTGTAGTTGAATGACCTATAGGTACCCCAACCCAGGGTCCATACCCAGGCTGCTTGCATGCTTCCTTCACTACTCACATGCTCCTCAATTGTTCTATGACTCAATATCACCTATTCTGGTTGATTCTTTACAACTCTTTGGTCATTAAGCCTAAGACCTTTGCTGGAATTTCTCAGTCATGTCCTCTCTTAACTGCTTCCTCCAATGATCTTCCCTAGTTAAAGGGCTGACCCCCTCATGCCAGGAATATTGTCATATTTTCTTTCCCAAAACCTCTTTCTGCCCCTAGTCTTTCTGTTCTCCAACCCACACTTTATGCTATTTTCAGTGTCTTGATGGAAGCTGTCCTGTTAGGGCTGGGCAATGAAGGGTGAGTAGAACTTTATCTAGTGGAAATTGGGTGCTATGTTGGTTAGACCTTTACTACACAATGTTTGGTCCATGGACCAGAAGCATTGCCAACATTTGGGAGCTGTTAGAAATGCAGAATCTCAGATCCTACCTCAGACCTGAGGAATCAGAATATGCATATTAATACGATATCTAGGTAATTCATAGGTCCTCTTAAAATTTGAGAAGCACCAACACCACATGAACAGCATGAGAAAGAAATGGGCCTTTTCAGGGAAATACAAAGAAAATTGTTTAGCCATGGGAAGGCAAAGTAAAAATTTGAGAGCTAGAGCTCTGTGCAAAGTCCAGGTTATTATTTTGTGCATGTTAACTTCTCATACCCTAGGAGCTATTATATTTCCCAAAGAACTAGGAGCGCCTAATAAGACATTATTATACTCATTTGAACATGGGGGAAACTGAGGCTTACAGAGGTTAAATTATTTGCTCAAGATCCCATGGATAAGTGACTAGTAGGGTCAGAACTTGAACCCAGACTTCTGAACTACATGGTTCCACCTGCCTCAATTCAATGGCTCTAGCCCCTCTCCCCATCAGCAAACTTCAGAGAGCCATGTTCTCAAATTTGAGTACATCAGAATTAGTTGGAGGGCTGGTTAAAACCAGATGGCTAGGCTTTCCCTCTAGGGTTTCTGATTCCCAGGCTCTCAAGCTGAGGCTGAGAAGTTGCATTTCTAACAAATTCCCAGGTGATGCTGCTGATGTGGGGGCCACACTTTGAGACCTACTGATCCAGAGAACTTCCTTCATGCTGCATGGACTCCTCCAAGACTCCCTTGCATGGGATCCAAGGCCTGGGGCTAGGTCAGCAGGCTCTCTCTCAGGAGACATTAAGAGTGATATCTACAGCCAGTAGTCAAGATGGGGATCATTAATGGGGTGATTATTTCCACTCTAGTTGTAGCTAAGGGTGATGACTCAGCATATTAGAGTTTTCCAGAGAAATAGAACCAATGGGATAGATAGATTTTTTATAAGGAATTGGCTCACATGATTATGGAGGCTGGGAAGTCCTGAAGCCTGCACTCTGCCGATGGGGAGAGCTGGTGGTATCATCTAGTCCAAAGGCCAGCAGGCTGGATAGCCCAGAAGAGCCAGTGTTTCAGTTTGAGTCTCAAGGCAGGAAAAGACCAAGGTAGGCAGGCAGGAAATATTTCCTCTTATTTGAAGGAGGGTCAGCCTGTTTGTTCAAACTTTTGGCTGA
Organism: Hyaena hyaena; assembly: GCF_003009895.1. Taxonomy (NCBI): domain Eukaryota; kingdom Metazoa; phylum Chordata; class Mammalia; order Carnivora; family Hyaenidae; genus Hyaena; species Hyaena hyaena. The sequence goes on from NW_024080657.1 coordinate 5,375,559, forward strand.
TTGGATGTGGCTCACCCACATGGGGAGGGCAATTTGCTTTACTCAGTCTACTTGATTCAAATGTTAATCTCATCCAAAAACATCGTTGTGGGCACACACAGAATAATGTTTCACCAAATATATGGGCACTTTATAGCCCCTTTAAGTTGACACATAAAATTCACCATCACACACAGAAATAAGGCCTCAACCCAGAGCCAAGAGCATCATGCCTGGTAATTCAAGGCCCAGAGTGGGGCAGAGCTTCTTACAAAGACCTTGGCTATCAGTTCAGCCATTCCCCAGGTGGCCTGAGGTGTCGGCCTGCCCACATTTCTCAGAGGGCTGTCTTGTGGAGTGCTACTTGCTGTCTCAGTGAAGTCGTTAAATATGGTAACCCCAATGTGGTAACATTTTGGATCTTCTTGGTAACATTTCACTGGATTTGTGATTTGCCCAGTCCTGTCTTACTACCATGGACTCTAGAGCCATAGCATGTTAGGGAATGGGGAGAAAGGGAATAAACAGTTGTTGTTTATTGGCCCGCACATCTCAGTTAGAACTTTCCTGTACAGATTAAATCATTTCCCTTTTGCACAGGATGCAAGATTTACTGTATTTTTCTGGGTTAACACATCCTAGCACTGAAAGACTATTCAGACCCACATGATGTGGTTTTGGAGTGGTGGGGGTTCAGAGCTGATGGCCAAGAAAGAATTCTTGAGACCTCTTTGGCGTAAAAAACTGATTTTATTAAAGCGTGGGGACAGGACCTGTGGGCAGAAAGAGCTGCACTGAGGGTTGTGTGGAGTGACTGGTTATATGCTATGGAGTTGGTGGAAGTAAGTTTCCAAAAGGACATCCATATGCTAAAGAGACTTGAAAGATACTGGAAACCTAGCTATTATCAAGCTAAGGTTGTTTGTTCCTCTAGTAAGGCATTAACATTAGGAAGATAGGGGGTTGCTGGAGAAGTGTTATACTCTGTATTTGCCTCAAGTATTTGTCAATGGGCTGCAGGTTATAAAGAAATTTAATTTTACCTACCATTTTCTTTTTGCCTTTGTTCTCCACATCACTATGGAGGGGGAGGGTGATGTTAGGGCTCTAGGAAACTGAGTCTGTGGGGTTTGGTAGTTAGGCTATTGATAAGATTGGCCCCCCCCCTTTTTTTTTGATAAATCATTAAGGCAGTTGCAAACCGATGCAGACTCCTATCCTGCATGACTGTGATCTCTATCAGTTAACCATTGGTTTTTCCCTTTCCTTTGTTCTTGGACAGCCAGGAGTGCCTGAGGAATGTCACACACATCCCACCTGGGGAGGGGAAGTATGTGGGGTGTCAGCTTGCCTTATGCTCCGTCACCTATATAGCTCCAGCCTTGGGGTGTACTATCTCAAGTTGGGAGGCCCTCAAGGAACTTCTCACTCTATTTTCAGTTAACAGATGGTAGCAACAGAGGCCTGGAGAGCAAAAGTGTGCTGTCTGGAGTTGCATATAGAGTGGAGGTAGAGCCAGCCAGAGAGCCATTTTTCCTGACTTCGGGTCTGACCCTTGTCTGCTGTGTGAACTCCTACGGAACCCCTGGCCTTTGGGCTCCCTAAATATTTACAAAGGAACATTTCTCAAGGATTCAGAAGTTTTTCAAGGCCACACATATTAATTGACTATAGTAATAAGAGCCAGTAATGATCGTGTACTTATAACATGATGAGCACGGTTACATCATGTGACTTGGAGGGACCCATATAATCCTTGCAGCCAGGCTATGGGGTTGTCCTGCACTGGCCCACTAGATGGATAGAGAGATCAGCTACAGTGCTTGCTTTTCTGGGGGCTCAAAGTCTTGTGGTGGTGTGGTGGAGCCGTTTCCTAAGGAATGTGGTGGAAGCCTTCTCAGAACAAAGGAACACAACGTGCAGCACAGCCCAATCAGCTCCTGTACATGTATGCATAACTGTGACACGACTCTGTAACTTGGACTGTGTCCAGTCAGACTGTATATGGGAGACAAAGGAGTAGAAATTGCATAAAAGGCTACACCCTGCTGCTCTCGGGGCTCAGCCTTTTTGGGGTCTTAGCCTGCTGAGCCTGTGCTGGCACAAATAAAGCCATTTCCTGGAAAGAAGAGCCTCAGTGTCCTGTCTCTCTGTGTGAGAATCCTGCTACAGTGGAGACGAGCAAGCACACAGAAGTCTGTGTATTTAAATACTAGTAATACTAGTAATAATAGTAGTAAAACTTAGGTGAGGATTTGCTACTTGGCGAATTATCATTTGGATTGATTTTTCACAGCTACGTTATGATGTAAGGAGTATTAGCTTTTTTTTGTTTTTGTTTTGTTTCTTTTCTTCCTTCCTTCCTTTCTTTCTTTCTTCTTCTTCTTTTTTTTTTTTTTGCAAGTGAGAAAACCCAAGCTTGAAAGAGCTAGTGTGATTGAGAAGTCTGTGTATTTAAATACTAGTAATACTAGTAATAATAGTAGTAAAACTTAGGTGAGGATTTGCTACTTGGCGAATTATCATTTGGATTGATTTTTCACAGCTACGTTATGATGTAAGGAGTATTAGCTTTTTTTTGTTTTTGTTTTGTTTCTTTTCTTCCTTCCTTCCTTTCTTTCTTTCTTCTTCTTCTCTTTTTTTTTTTTTGCAAGTGAGAAAACCCAAGCTTGAAAGAGCTAGTGTGACTTGTAAGGAGAAGGGTTTTCAGAGGAGCTGAGCACAAGTCATTGGGATTCCAGAGTTCTACTTTAAATTTCCTCTTCCTATTGTATGGGGTTATACACGAGTGTGGGTGTCCACCTTGCACAAGCAGGAATGTCTCTTTTGCTTTATGGTGAAAATTAAAATAAAGGCGGAGGGCAAGAATGATATTAACCTAGCCTGAGAACGCAATGGTCTTTCAAGCACATTGTTGCAAAAGGAGCCAAGTTCAGTCTTGGATGGGCCACGCTCTGATGTGCTAATTATAAGTTAGCTTTTATCTGCTCATTAAAGCCAGGCCTGTTCTGGGCAGCCCTCTGTTAAATCCATTCCTGTTCCTTTATTCTCTTGCAAACAGCACTGACAGCATTTCTTTTTAAAAATATTCTGTAAATCAGAGCCTTACACTGAACTGATTTAGCCCCCACATCTCATTACATCTCAGACACCCCTTGTTTTTCTTCTCATCCTTTTGCGTGGTCCGTGAGTGGGGGTGTCCTCCTCCTCAATCAATGAACTCCTCTAGCTGGACCATATATCCCATGGATTATAGACCATTAAATGAGATAATGCATATGGCATGGCTTTAAAACCATAAAGGGCCGCACAGACGCGAAGGGTTATTATTATGAGCCTTTCCTGTTAATGAGTATTAACGAGCTAAGGCTGCAGATTCTTAATGCTACAGAGACCCAATATTAACCATATGGAAGCCTAATTTTCAAAGAGAATTAGAATGAACTGGGAGAAGAGGCAGAAAAAAATTTGGATTCGATTCCTTCTGCTTGTTCTCAGTATCTTCACTGCTATCTGCATGAAACTAAACAGTTGTGTGTTTACATAATGGTTTGTCTATGTTTTTAGCTAATTGCTTTAGGATATCTACCCCCACAGTATTCTGCATTTTCATGGTCCTCTTGAAGGGGACCTGGATTTTCTCTGACAGTTAAGGAGCATTTCTAATTTGAACTTTGGGGTACGTAGATGCTGGAGTTGAGAGGACACATCAGAACTCAGCCTATTGCAAGTTTTTGGAAGTCAAGGATCCATTGGAGACCTTCAACCAGGTAGACTTCACTGAGCTGAGACTTGAGATTTCGTATAATGTTCTTGCCCAGAGCATGGCACAAAAGCCAGCAGTTAAATTGATAATGAATCATCATTATCAATTTTGAGTCTCCGATAGGCAGGGCTTCAGATCACAGAGACTCAAAGGGCATGTTCCAAATTTGGGTCATTTTTGTCTGGACAGTGGGGAGCCACTGACGGTGCTTGAGTAGAGGGTGGGTGTTGAGCATTTTGGGGATTTTAACTGGCAGCTGGTATTGGAAGGGGTATGTATGATAACTAGAGTCAGGAAACAAGTAGGAAGCAGTTCCAATAACCTAAGAGAGCACTGATAGATAGGTGCCTGAAGCGGGCAGGAGAAGTAGACTTGAGAAGCAGGTTAAGCCATGAGAGATTTTTATATAGTTAGACTGAACAGGACTTGGTGATTCATCAGCTGCAGGGGATGAAAGAGAGTGAGGACTCTTTTTAAAAAAAATTTTTTTAATGTTTATTTTTGAGAGAGAGAGAGTCTCTCTCTCTCTCTCTCTCCCTCTCTGAAGCAGGCTCCAGGCTCTGAGCTGTCAGCATAGAGCCTGATGTGGGGCTTGAACCCACGGACTATGAAATCATGACCTGACCCAAAGTCGGATGCTTAACTGACTGAGCCAGACACCCTGGGAGAATGAGGACTCTTAAGAGCCTAGGGGATCCACAGGTTTCTGGTTTAGGTTACTGGGTAGATGGAGCCAATCAATATGGGTACAGGAGGAAGGGCTGTTTTGAGGGGGAAACGATGACCTATATACACGGAGCCAGAGCTTCCATGCCAGTGGTTGGCCTGACGTTTGGGTTTCAGGACTATTTTAGAATAATTCCACTTCGTAGGTAATTGTAGCTAATTGTGCCCCAGAGACCCAAACAGAATATGACAAAGCAACATGGAATTATAAAATTAGAAGAGTCTCTGCTTCACGTTTTCCAGAAAGAAGTTAGACTTTGCCAATTCCTCCAACTGGGGGAAATTTTCAAGCTCTGAATAGAACTTGTTTCCTTTTTAATAAGTCCCAGTTTGTAGACATATTATACATGAACACAGGCACCCAGAGAAGCAAGTATATGGAGTGTGGAGGGAGGGGGGCACCCAGGGAGCTTGAGTGCCTTGGAGGAGAAAGGGAGGTGAAAGTAGGACAGGGAGAGGGCAGTGTGGTGAATGGGGAATAAGGCAGCTTATAAGTGCTGTGCTGGGGTACAGAGGGAGGGGGGCCCTCAGAGGGGTCATTGAAGAGATTTTGAGGAAGGGACAGGCCACGTTAGAGGAAACTAACAGGAGCTGGTGGAACACAGAAGGTCTTTATTGGGAGCAGTTGCCAGTACCCAGGAGAGAGGTATAGCTGCCAGGGGCTGTGGCCTAGAGTAGGGGAATGCAGCCATGGTCCAGCAGGAAGGAGATGAAAAATAAGTACCTTGACTTTTCTTTGCTTCTACCCTTGTATCTCCCATTGCTCAAGGCCAGCCAAAACTAGAGAGAGAGAGAGTTTGGTGATAGAATCCATAGATATAATTGTCTAGGGATTCATGGCAGAGTAGAGAGTTGTGGGCAGGGGTGAGTAAGCAGAGAATATCTCCCATAAGACCCAACCTCAGACCTCTTCCCTTAGGATCTTCTTGGGTCTTTGAAACCAAACCATGAAAGCTTACCTTGTTTTGAACACTTTTTGCTTTCCCAGTTCTTTGGGGCTTTAGATTCCTCAACCATTTTTACCAGTCAGTATCATCCTCATACCAGCCGCCCCTTGGTGGTATGCCAAGTTTTCATCTTTGCCTGACCTTCAAAAACACAAGGCCCCTGGGGAGATCCCAATCTATGCATATGCTCTACCTCTCTCTCCAGGGCCACAAATGATCAGACTGGTACTCTGAGAACTGCCCATCTTCTCTGTCACAGCCTATGCCAATCTTTATCTGGACTTTCTGAAAGCTTCTTTAACTTTGAGGGTATGTATCCAACCTTTTCTTGGCCATTAGGAACTCTGAGCTGGTATGGTCACTTTCCCTCAAGGCTCCTGTCACTTACGCTTTGGCAACCAGTTTCTCTTTGTTGGTCATAATTAGGACTGGAGAAGCAGGTCTGCTGGTAGGTGGGATACTGAGGAAGAGAAGCCAAGAGCTTTTTCAATTCTCTGTTCTTAGTTAGATGAGATCTAAAGCAAGTTAAGCTTCTTCCACTTCCAGAGTTGGTCTGAACGGACCCTTGCCTGAGCTCTGTTGGAGTCCCTGAAGTCCTGTCTTAATTTCAGCCAAACCCAAATACCTGTTCCCAGACTTCCTGACAGCTATCACAGCCTGCCCGCCCATATGCCCAAATCATAGGAACTCCCAGTATTGCCTCTTTGCAGCCCATAGTCATTGTGAGAACCCAGACCAATTCCGAACATTAACCATCTCACCACCAAATCCTTAACCATTTCCTTCAGGTTCATTAATTCCTCGTAGACAGAAAAATGATATCCCCCTACTCCCCAAGACATCCATGGCCTAATCCCTGGAATCTATGCATGTTACCTATCATGGCAAAAGGAACTTTATAGAGTGATTAAGGACCTTGAGACAGGGAGATAATCCTGGATTATCCAGACGGGCCCAGTGTCATTACAAGGGTTTTTATAAAGGGAGGCAGGAGGATCACATTCAGAGAAGGTGATGTGCTAATGGGAGCAGTTGCCAGAATGCTGCCGTTGTTGGAAGGGCCTCAAGCCAAGGAATGTGAGCAGCCTCTAGAAGCTGGAAGAAGCAAGGGCTGGATACTTTCCTGGAGCCTCCAGAAGCAGCAAAGCCTGGCTGACCCCTTGATTTTAGCCCTGTAAGACTTTTGACCTTCATTAACTGCTGTAGGAGATATATTTTCAGACTTGTGACCTCCTTTAACTGTAGGAGATAGATTGGTGTTTTACTACTAAATTTGTGGTTATTTGTTGTAGCAGCAATAGGAAACTAACAACACATGACCGCTCAAAATGTGGTCTATGGCATCGGCATCACCTGGGAGCTCTTCAGAAACAAAGAGCCTCAGACCCCATGCCAGACCTACCAATCAGTATTTGTAGTTCAATATCAAATCCAGGTGATTTCAATGCATGTTACTGTGTATGCTGTAATCTTCTCCTGGGGTCCCTGCCTGCAGACTTAGCTCCAGTTGGATTCAATCCAGATTTGGTAGGACCCAGCCCAAGGGAAGGAAATAGGTTTGCTGAGACACAGAAGCAAAAATGGGCCCATTCTCCCACTTTATTGTCCAGCTCACTTTTATCTAAGTCTGGCCAATAGAGGACCTGATTTTTAAAAATCATTTTAACTTTTTTTCTTTTAAATGTCTTATTCTTTTCTTCATGGTACTGAGGTTAGGGTAGAAGTAAACCTTTGATTCTGAAATTATTGTCATCAATCGTTGACCTAGCCTGAGCACATCTGTTAAGGGACCAACTGTATTACCATCCCTGGCTAAACAATGAGCAAGAGGCAGCAGCATTTTACAGGAATGATAAAATAGGACTTGTTTCAGCTTTGAAAATTAGAACTGCTGGCCTCCCAGCTGGCCCAAATGTGAATTCTGATTCCCACTCTGGCTGTGGTCTAAATAGATCCATCAATGGCTATGGAACAAAGAGGAAGAAACCCCACATAATATGGGAAGCCAGCACCAGATCAGAATATGATATGCTTTCCTGGAATATCTGTGTGAAATGTGACAAATATCTCTCAAGACAGGAAGATTGTTCTATTCATTTTTTGGCAAGTATAAGAAGCTATCATCTGCACAGTCTAGAAGGAAGGTTAGAGACCCTTCCATAGACAGTGGTTGGGAGTATTTTTTCTGCTGCCCCACTGAATGGGGGCATCTGGTTCCAGACTGAGTCTCTCCTAATTTTATTTCCATTGCCTGTTGAACTTGGAACTCTTGTTCTTGGATTGCTAAGATATCCTGAATTCTCCACAGAGTTCTCTTAAGAGAGAAACATCGATAAAAATCCCTGTGAGTTCTTTTCTCTCCAAGATGTTGCTATCACAAGAGAGCCCTGTTGATTGTCATCCCGCAGCACGCTGGTTATCTCCTTCATCCAACATGGAAAGGAGTGCTTCAGTTCTTTGAGTGAGTTTCTGGGTTGAAACAGGTTTCCATAATAATTTACACCAAATGAGCATACAGGCAGAGCTTCTTGCATTTCAAATTTGAAACCCACATTAACTAATTAATTCTAATTAGAAGCTGAAAGTTCCATGTGGCGCTGTGAGCATGTAATAGGCGAGATTTCCCCTTTATGTCTTGATGAGTTAATTAACAAAAATGGGCCTGGGGACTTCTTTCCAGGCCTATGACCCATCTAGGAACTAGAGGGTACCCCTTTCTTGGAAAATAATTTTGGTGTTGTGGGAAGCTCGCATGGTGGCCCTACAGGAAGCCCACACATTGACGACAGTGCCCTAATGTGTTATTCTACAAACCTGTAGTGAACTCTTACACTGGCTAAGAATTGGGCTAGGTGCTGAAGGAGACACCATCCCCACTCTTTAGAATCTCAACGTCTAGCTGGGGAAGTGCAAATAAACCAACAGAATCTAATGGCATCTTAGCCAAAGCAGTAAGATAAGAAAAAAAGAAAGATACAAATATTAGAAAGGAAGGTTCAAAATGTCATTATTTGTATGGATTAATTTATATGACATTTTGGAAAAGCAAAATTACAGCCATGGAGAACAGATCAGGGGTTGCCAGGAGTTGGGAATGGGAGGAAGTATTAACTAAAAAGAGGCAGTGCAAAAGAATTGTTTGGAATCGCTCTGTAGCCTGACTATGGTTGTTATACAAATCTATATTTGTGTTGAAACTCATAGAATTGTACACCAAAAAAGATCCAATTTTCCTGTATTGTTATTTTAAAAAATACAATAAAAAAATAGACTCCAGCTACATGTACAACACTTACTATCTTGCAGTATTTAGGGAAAAAACAAATCTGTTTCATATTGTTTGAGTTTTCAGGCTATTTTGAAAAATGTCTTTAAAAAGTAATCCTTAGCTAAGTATGTATATATATGTGCTTTTATAACATGAAGATTTTTTGAATTAATGCATAAAGTAATTGAAGCAAACCAACAAGGAAAGGATTGTACACTTTAATCCACTCAAAAATAAACATAAAAATGCTGAATTTAAGACAGATGGAAAGACAGAATTCACATGGATTTGAGGCTCTGATTCTGCTTATTCCTGAGCTTCTGGTTTTTGTGAGGTGCCTTAATATCTCTGTCCTAAATTTACCATGCTTGTTTAAACTCAAAGTCATGATTAATAGATGACATGGCTGTTTTCTTAGAAAATTCAAGAGATTCAGCTAAAAGCAGTTGATGCTAATAAGAGAGTTCAATAAGGTAACTGGATACAGCATGAACATGAAGAAAAAATAGCATTCCTATCGATCAGAGACATGTAATTAGAAAATGTAATCTATAAAAGGACCTCATTCATAATAGCAACAATGACAAAAAAGATAAAACTCTTTGGGTTTAACTAGAAGTATGCCAGATTTATGTGAAGGCAATTATAAAACTTTACTGAAGGCCATGAAGATGGCCAGAATCAGTTAAGAGACATATTTTCTTGAATGGGAAGAGTCAATCAATAGATCAAAGAAGTCAGTCCTCAGATTAATATGGACATTCAGTGCAGTATCAATAAAAATCTGCATGAATAAGAGCAAGGACGATGTGAGAGTGGATTGCTTGGAATGTAAGCAGTCCGGGTGGACTGTGGAGTTGGTGGTAAAGAGTAGTTAGATGTTCACCTGGGACCTGGGTTCACGTGGGAGCACATCATGAAGACTCTTTGCTGTCATACCAAAGATTGTGACCTTCATAAGGCAGCCAATGAGAACCACTTGAAGGTTTTAACTAGGCCCCAATACGATCAGAACTTTGTTTGAGAAATATATCTTGGTTGATCTGGAGGACTGAAGGAAAGTGTATACCCGAAGACAAGGGATCCACTTGGAGACTACTAAAAGGGTTGGTCTAAAATGACTACATCTTGACCCAAAGAAGTTTCTCCACGAATGTTAGCGCCCTTCCTGCCCCTCCCATATCCTGCCCTTTCCATGAAGCAAACGTCCAGAGAAGAGATGAACTAGCACAGTTGTCCTGAGAGGGGTCAGGAATTTTCTGTAAACCTGGCATCTGTATGTAGCCTTGGATTGGCCAATGGGAAGAGTTTTTAAGGAAGATGCCAAGGTTTGGAGTCTGGAAATCTGGGTGGATGGCACTGATAAATACTACTGTCTGTTGAGCATTTACTCCCTGTGCAAGAAGAGATAGCATCATCCCCAATTTTTTTCCAAGGAGATAACAGGCTCCGAGAGGTTATATGCCCAAGGAGCTGAGACTGAATCTAACCTGTGTGTCCCTCACATCACTGCTGTCCCTGCAGCTGGAAGAGAGAGTTCAACAAATGTTTGCTACATTAAGGCAAATTACCAGATGTTCTTTCTCTGGGAATTTACTGGCTGTGGGTTGGCTGATGCCTCATCCTTATCAGTAAATCCTCTTCCCTCCCATAAATAAGTCACCATTTGGCAAAGAGAAGCAGAGAAGGGTCTAGTAGAAAGGGTGGGGAGATGGGAGCAGGAAGAAAGGGCCTGAGTAATGGTTCTCGATGTGTTTCTATAAATTAGGAACCACCCAGCTTGCCACTGACCCAGGCGTCTTTATCAATTTGCTCCTCCACGCCCTGCCAGCCTAGCACAATAAAGCTTCCTGTCCATTTCAGGCCTAATCACGCAGAACGTAAATCCCTCAGCAGAGAGACAGCTGCGAGGGCTGGGGTGCCATCAGAGGACCGTTCATTTTTATCCTCTGGCACGTAATGAAATCAGGAATGCACATCAGCTCACCAGAGTCACTTCGGTCCAAATTGTTAAGTAAGCATCTCTCCTTTACTCTCATTAGGCTCCCAGGGGCTTCTGATGAAAGAGGATGCAAACGAACACTTATTGAATGATTCTAGCGTGCCACTTTATATGTGATTCAGTCTATAAAGCCCGGTGACATAGGTAGTATTATTCTCATTTTACAGCAGAGGAAGCTGAGCTCAGAAAGAGGAGTCACCGAGGATGGTGGACAGAAATGAGGGGTGGGTTCTTGAAGTGACATCTATGTGCAATTTCAGTCTCAAAACCAAGTCTTGTTTCGTTTTGTTTGCAGTTAGTAGGTATAGGATAATTTTATGTAATGTTTTTAGAGAAAGGGAATTTCTGGCAGAGGATGGAAGGTTATATTCCTTTCCATAATTTATTTTGGTTGTGCAAAATTAAACATTCACCAGTTGTCTATTTCACATTCACTCTGGTTGTTTTTTAAATATAGCTTGTTTAGGGGCTCCTGGGTGGCTCCGTCGGTTAAGTGTCTGACTTTGGCTCAGGTCATGATCTCGTATGCGTAAGCTCGAGCCCCGCGTTGGGGTCTGTGCTCACAGCTCAGAGCCGCATCAAATTCTGTGTCTCACTCTCTCTCTGCCCCTCCCCTGCTTGCACTCTCTCTGTCTGTCTCTGAAAAATAAATGTTAAAAAAATTTTTTTAAATATAGTTTGTCCACATTTCACCTTTCATGCTAAATAGGGACAGTAGCTCTGTCTTCCAGTTTCTTCTCCTTTTTCTTAGATATCCTGGCTTATAGTTTAATCCAAAATATTTGCCCTAGAATCTTCATTTTTGTTTCAGAAACTGTACTTAGCTCCTCTTCTAATATTACCCATTATCCTGACTCACCCAATTCTTACTTTGTTTCCGTTCTATGGGACACCTGTATTTCCAGGTTAGAGAAATAATACATTCTGAATCAGTTTAGCTCCTAGCTTTTCCTTTGAGAAAGAATTGAACACTCAATACTGTGGATGTAGTGATGACTGAGATACCATTCTTGTCCTACATGAACATGGAGCCTAAGTGGAAGATGCATACACACCAAAGTCGCTAAAAAAAATAAGTCACAATTATGTACATGTTAAAGTACATAATGGCAATTTTAGGAGGCTGTATGGTGAGGGAGCAAAAAGTAATGTGTTGTCCCGTAGGTCATAATAACTTGTAAAATTTCTGTTCACATCCAATTCTTTGTTCCTATTATTGTATGAACTCTTGGTTCCTGACACACTAATTAGTTGGAACGGGAACATTATTTTAATATTGCTGTTTATTGTTGATCCAAATCTGGGTCAACATCATAGGATGCTGAATTAGTAGGGAACTCCACAACAGACCCCTTGAGTACTAATGATATGTTGTGGGAACAGAAGCATAGAGAAATGGGGGGTGGGCTTGGGCAGACCCAATCCTCTGAAGGGCTGGGCTGGAAGAGGAGCCATGGGGAAAGGAGGTATGAGGCCTCTAAACCTGGGCAGTTCGATACTGACCTGTTAGGCGGCAAGGGTACAGAGAGGGTAACGTCTTGACATCCCCTTTGGATAGGGACACCACAGATCAGGCAGGAAAACCTGGAGGGGGGAAGAAATGTTTTTTTTTCTTTTTAAATGTGTGTTTATTTTTGAGAGAGAGCCAGAGACAGAGGCAAGCAGGGGAGGAGCAGAGAGAGAGAGAGAGAGAGAGAGAGAGAGAGAGAGAGAGAGAGAGGGAGACGCAGAATCCAAAGCAGGCTCCAAGCTCTGAGCTGTTAGCACAGAGCCCGACATGGGGCTCAAACTCATGAACTGAGATCATGACCTGAGCCGAAGTTGGACACTTAACTGACTGAGCCACCCAGGCACGCCAGGAAATGGTTTTTCAAAGAACATGGATGGGATTTCCAAATTGAGATGGCATCTAGCAGTGGTGCCTGGCTTGTCTTTTCTTCTACCACCTTCCTCTGAAACTACTCATGAAACCACTGCTGCTTTTCAGTGACATGAATTCTAGACGTTGGGAGGAATTTTTACTTTAGTAAAGCAAGGATGACATGCTTGGGTAAAAGAGTAGGAGACACATGAGAGGAGATTTTCAATTATTCCTTCTGTCTACTTCCCACCTTAAAGACACAGCGTCTCCTCTGAACAAAAGGAGGGAAACTTCCATTTCCTCCCCAGAAGTTGATTGGTTCTGAGACCATTTGATCTCCACCACTCCTTATTATCACCTCTGTGTGTTTAGCCATCCTGGGACTACAGTTCCTGAGAAGTTAAAAAGGCAGAAGGGATCATGGCAGAAGTCTGTGAAGCCAAGAGGGTGAAGGAAGAGAGAGAGCGAGGTCACTGGTTAGTGGAGAGATCTGGGTACTGCTTTCCCCAAGGAGAAGAGGGTTGCATAAAGTTATCCTTGAATAAATTCCCTTCCATATGTTCAGAAGGCCAAGCTGTGAAGTCAGAGAATCTGTTCTGGTCCAGCATGCACATGAGACCACTAGGAATTTAAGAGTCTGTGCATATGAAGCAACTCTTAGCTTAAGGTCTGGATGTGGATTCTGATCATCATCATATGGTTAACAATAAGGACAAAGAAGTTCCCACCAGACTGTCTGCTGGTACACGCCTGAACAGATCTTTCCTTTGTCAAGCATGAGCAGTAAGAAAATCAAGAGATCTTTGAAAATTTTCTGGGACATAAAATGGGGGATATTAGATTCAAAGGAAGAGCAAACCTTTGGAAAAACAATGGAAAACTAAATAAGAGCATTTAGTACTATGAGGCTTCTTGGTGCTCTCAGTAAATTTGCTGAGATTCACGAAATGACAGATGAGACAGTAAGATTAAAAGGGTTGCTAGATGCAAGCAGAGATGATCTGAAATAAAAATTGTAAAGAAATGGAAACATAATAGTTTAATAAAGCTTATATTAGAAGCAGTGAAGAAAAGAAATAACACCGTAGAAGATAGGATTTGTGTTACGGAGGGCAAAGTTAAAAAGTTCTGTCTGGATGCAGAGGAAGAGCTCAGAGAAAGAGGAAAGTGACAATAGGGAAGGAGACCCAGAGGACAGAATGGAGAGAGGGGCGGGGGACATAGGCTGACTTCTTGTTTCTTCTGCTGCCCATGTCTCCCACTGGCCACACGTAGCCTGGAGCCAGCCAATGAGAGCCACTGGAGCACACAGCCTGGCAGGGTCAGGGCAAGGTCAAGGGGTAGATATGAGGACAGACAGGTACAGGCCTGGCCCATCAAACGTAAAGGAAGCATTTTATCACAGGAAGCTGATTAAGTTAGGAGCTGATTTGACTAAGTTAATGCTATCAGTTGTATATGTGAAGGCCAAACATTAGCAATGACAACAAATGGCACTAGATTAGGCTCCCCTATTCAAAGACAGTTCGTCTCCGATTTGGTTCAAAATGCACCAGAAGCCAATTCTAGCTACTTGTCAAACTTCACCTAAAAGGGAGAGGGGAAAAAAACCATTAAAGTAAAACTGGGAATAAGAGTGGCAATATTAATATCAGGAAAAAATATATAGTGCAAGGCAAATGCAATTGTTAAGATGCAGGAAGTCATTTTATATTAATAAAAGGTAAACTTCACAAGAATGCTGTGATACTAATTTACATTTATCTTAGTGCTTCTCAGTAAGAATGGTATAAAACGTCTAAAAGATCGTATTAGAGTCTCTGAGGAGTCTTTTTAAAACTCAAACACACAACCCTGATATTCAGAGAGTGATCCTGTTTCTATATGATGCAGAATCACTGTTGATGGGCATATATTGTATCCCTCAGCTGTTGAGCAAAACAAACAGACGAAAAAAATCCCCCAAATAGAAACCTCAAACCCCAAATCCAAACAAAATAGGAAAACCGTCACATAATCTTTGGCAAAAAATAGAAAACAGGTGATTTAATAACATGGACTTTGATTTCACGGGTTTGGATTAAATTTTGTGTTCAGAAAATGGAGAGAAAAAAAATATTCTTCATTGTTCATGGAGCATTTGCCACAATGAACCTATACTAGTTTATAAAGAAAAAAACCCTCCCATTTGAATATCAAATGGTTATGATTAAATTCTCTGATAAGAATGAGATAAAATTAAACTTAGTGTAAAATGTCAATGAAAAATTCTGAATCCTTGACAGAAATATCTCCTGTATATATTTTAGGTCCAAGAAAACATCAAAATGACAATTATGCATTATTTGCAAATTAGGAAAGGAAGAACCCTACTATAGAAATTGGCGAGGGGTGCCTGGGTGGCTCATTCGGCTTAAGCATCTGACTTTTGATTTCAGCTCAGATCATGATCTCATGTGAGTTGGAGCCCCGCATCTGGCTTTACGCTGACTGCACCCAGAGCCTACTTGGAATTCTGTCTTTCCTGTCTCTCTGCCCCACACCCTCTGCTAGCACGGGCACTTCCTCCATCTCTCTCTCTCTCTCTCTCTCTCTCTCTCTCTCTCTCTCTCTGTCTCTCTCAAAATAAATAAGCTTAAAAACAAAAAGAAAAGAAAGTGGCCAAAGGTGTATTTAAAGGAAAATTGTTTTAATATTTTCTTTTTTATAAATGTTTATTTTTGAGAGAGAGAGTGAGAGAGCGAGAGCATGTGCATAAGCAGGGGAGGGACAGAGAGAGACGGAGACAGAGGATCTGAAGCAGACTCTGCACTGACAGCAGAGAGCCCCATGCGGGGCCCAAACTCACTCACCAACCTTAAGATCATGACCTGAGCTAAAAGTCAGACACTTAACGGACTGAGCTGCCCAGGCACCCCTGTTTTAATATTTTCAATTTAAATAAGAGAGAATTAGAAACTAATTCAAATAAACCAGGGACAGAAATAGTAAAGATAAAATCAGAAATTAATGAGAAAACAGGAAAAACATAAAAATGATGAATAAGCCCAAGACCTGTCTTTTTAAAATGACAGTAGAATAAATAAACTTCTGACAATAATAAATTAGAGAAACTAGCATAATATATAAAATTAGGACTATACTAAAAAAGGAATTATTTAGACAGTGAAGAGATTATAAATTCTAAGAAAATATGAGAGACCATTGAATTATAATATATTTCAAATTTTGTTAGAAATGCATGCTTTTGAGAGAAAATATGAATTACCAAAAATGATCAAAGAATTAGATCAATTGAGATTTTCTTCATTTCAATGAATACACCATTGCTTAGTATTTAAGAGGATTTATTTTAGCTTTAGACTTACCTTGTTTTGTCATTTACTGTGTTAACCTTGGGCATACAACTTAACCTCTCTGGCTTCATTTTCCTTATCCATAAAATGGGAAGAGAAATTTTCCTTTCATGGTGTTTTTTTGTGACCATGATATTAAATGATACTTGTGAAATGCTTAGGACAGTGCTGGTCCATAAGTGTCCAATACACGATGGCCATTGACATTGAACAGAAATTGGAAATAAGTATTCAAACACTTTGTATCCATGTGTATTTATGAATGCACTCTTTCATGCATTGGGTACATTGCATGAGAGATACATTTCTGCATATGTATTATAAAAAAATAAGTATCGCCTCCAACTTTTAAGGCATAGTTTTCTTCCAAGTAATATAAATACACAGAAAATAAGATGTTTCCATTTGGCACACAGGAGGATGATAGCAGCAATTCTAAATAAAATGCCAACGAGTTAGATGCATGCATATATTAAATGAATGATATGCCATGACCAAGTAGGATTCACTTTGGAAAAGCTGGGCAATGGAACATCTATTGTGGGGTCATCAGTGTGTTAGAGACAGCATACAAGCAAGACTAATTAGTGATCATGGAACCTTATGAGTTATTATCATTTTATAGCTAAAGAAACTAAGCAGGGATAGGTTAGATAAATTGGTCAACGCCAAGGTGAACAGTAGAGTGGACATTTAACCCCGTGTCCAAGTTAGTCCAAAGTGTAAAATATGTTTCACACATCAACCTGAGTCTGACTTAATAAATGCCTAAAGTTGCATTTGATAGTATTCAACCCCATCATTGGATGGGGATGGAAATCGTTCAGTTACTTAAGGGAGACACATTTTATATGCTATGTTGAAAAATATGTATATTAAACCCTCAATTTCATGCTTAGTGGTAAAATACAAGTCATTTCCGATGATTTCTTTTATTTCTATTTAAAATTTTTATAGAGGTGCTAGTTGATCCAATCAGCCATGGATCAGAAATAAAATGTGTAACAATGGAAAAAAAGGAGGCATTATTTACAATTGATCCAATTATCTGTACAGCTTACCCCAAATAATCATCTGAAAAACTCATAGTACTAATAGGATAGATCTGTAAGTTAGTCAAATGTTAAAGAAATATTAAAAATAGCTTTTCTATAGATATATTACCAAGTAGAAGAGATGAGGAGAAAACAACAGATTCCCATTAACAATGCCAGTACAAAATACTAACTTTAATAAAATTTGTACAGGATTTACATGGACAAACTGACAGTGATCAACTGGGAAGAATAAAGGAGGACTTGAATAAATGGAAGGCATACCACAGTACTGGTTACAAACACTCAGTATTATAAAGATATCCTTTTTCTCCCCAGATTAATTTATAAATTTGAGTTAATTTTATTCACTGTCGGGGGGCAATGTCTTGGAATCCAATGAGGTGATTCTAGAATTCACGTGGATGAATACACAGGAAATATTTAATAGGATTTCAAGAGATTGGGATGGGAGGGGAAAAAACATTCACTAAATGTATTCATTGATTCTAAGACTTTGAAAAACATTAAATTGTATATCTCAGAATGGAGGGACTGTGATCATCAATCCATTCAAAATCTTCATGAATCTTTAAATTAAGACTTCTACTACAGCATATACTTTCCTCCCATAAACTGCAGTAAAATTTAACTGAATAATGCATGTTTTTCTTCAGAGCCTTAATGATTCTATAAATACATGACTATAGAAATGTATAAAGTAATTGGCTTTTTAAACCAGGAAACACAGCTCTTAGCACTTCATAAGAGTTATTTTGAGGATAAAAAGGAACAGAAAATCACAAAGCCATGTTGGGCGGTGAATGCTGGTGGTCCCTGGGGCTTGAGTTGGCAGGCTGTTCAATGGCCCATCCATCTTCAAAAGGCAGGTGATTAGAACCCAGGCCTTAGCACAGTTCAAACGTTGTCAATCATTACCTGCACTAGGATTCTTTTTTTTTTTTTTTTTACAAAGAGTTTATTGTCAAATTAGTTTCCACATAACACCCAGTGCTCATCCCCACAAGTGCCCTCCTCCATGCCCATCCCTCCTCCCCCCCACATCCATCAGTCCTCAGTTTTTGTCAGCATTCAAGAGTCTCTCATGGTTTGCCTCTCTCCCTTTCCCCCACCATTTCCCCCCTTCTTCTCCCGGTTGGTCCTCTGTTAAGTTCCTCCTAGTCCTCCTATATGCCTGCACTAGGATTCTTACAGAGCAGAAGCCTAGATGAGATTTCTTGAGCAACAATTAGTGGAGGGACACCTCTAAGGAGGTGATAAAAGCAAAGCAGGGGAGGAAAGGAGGTCAAAGATGCCCTTTCAACTGAAGTGGACCTGATTTTACAGGAAGCTTGAGCATAACAGGACCCTCATTTTTCTGCCTTGAGGGAGTGGAAGCTGAGCTCTTATAACTCAGCTGTAGTCAGTCTTTGGCTGGTGGGGAAACTTCCCAAGCATCTGGGGGAGGGGCAGCTGTGAGCCAGCAGCAGCCAGCACTCATGGGATCTGGGCAGATCTTACTGCAGTCATGGCCCTTGACTGTACTTGGTGGATTCCTCAAGACAGCAAGTGATAAAAGGGCACATGCCAAATATCTATCATAGATACACAGAAAAATGGCCTAGAGGAAAACACAACAATATTTTGGTGGTGATTATTTCCTAGTGATGGTGACTTTAATATCGTTCTTACTCTTTAACATGCTGTCCACATTCTAGAAATAGGTGCATGCATTACTTTTTTAATCAAAAGAGAAAACAACAGATCTGGACAGTAGATTTGACCAGTAGATGGATATGGGTTTAGGGCTTGGCTTTGCCAGTTTCTAACAAATGACCCTGGGCAGATAACCTAGCCTGAGCCTCAGGTCTTTCCTCTGTAAAATCGGGTCCTTAGATACGAAGCACTATATTAGATACTGTGTTTGCCCAGAATCTGTTCCCTTTTTTCCCCCTGATGTGACACTTTCTGCTTGCTTTGGAGAACTGCTCCTGTCTTAGCCCATGTGCTCTGTGGGAACCCCCAGTAACCCTCATATTCCTGTGCCCACAGTGGTGAGGTGTAACTTGGATTCAGATAATCCCGCCCTCAGAATTACTCTCCAGGTTCTTCCAAGTTGGAGAGTGAGTTCATTCTCTTTTCCTTGAATCACAGGTTTTTGTTTTGTTTTGTTTTTTATTTATTTCTGAGAGAGAGCGTGAGCAGAGGAGGGTCAGAGAGAGAGGGAGATACAGAATCTGAAACAGGCTCCAGTTTCTGAGCTAGCTGTCAGCACAGAGCCCGACATGGAGCTCGAACCCACAAACCGTAAGATCATGACCTGAGCTGAAGTCGGATGCTTAACTGACTGAGCCACCGAGGCGCCCCGGATCACAGGTTTTAAGACTGTGGTTCAGGACCTTGTAGTACCTGTCTTGCCTGTTACATGGAGGCCCTCTGAATGCAGCACAACTAAGAAGGTGGGGACAGAAGTCCTGGTGGCCAAGCCCTCAGTTTCTGGCTCTGTCCTATGTCTTCGAGTCTGTGTCTCTGCAGCTAAGCTGTTCTTTCAGCAAACCTCATCCACCCATTTTTCCCTTGGGCTGGTTTGAGTTGGGTTCTTAGGAC
This sequence comes from Hyaena hyaena, assembly GCF_003009895.1. NCBI lineage: Eukaryota > Metazoa > Chordata > Mammalia > Carnivora > Hyaenidae > Hyaena > Hyaena hyaena. Next base: position 5,395,105 of record NW_024080657.1, read on the forward strand.
TCATACAGGGTCTTGCAAAGATAATTGCTAATGTCACTTCCCTTACCCGGAATACTCACCATTCACCAAGCCCTGCCCGTCCTGATCCTCCAGCCCTTAGAGATCTGCCTTTCTTTCCACTACCATGCTTTCCAGCCCCAATTTATCCCTTGCTTTGTTACCTGTCACAGGCTGTTAGATCATATCATAAACACCTTTTTGTTCACCTACATTACCTACAACACATAGTAGGTGCTCAAATGTTAAAAGTCAGAACTTCAAAGCATCTTGCAAGTCAAGTTAATGAGGGAAAGATAGAAATCACCAAATTCATAAAATGAGGAAACTGAGGTCCAGGTTCATGCATGAACCTCCTTGCCCAGCGCAGAGACATGACTAGAAACCAAGGTCTTTACTTGTAGTCCAATGTTGTTGACTCTTTGCAGTGCCTGAACTTGAAATAGCAAGACACAGTAAAAACCCACACCAGGGGGCAGATTATTTCTGTCTCAGCTGAGTTTCAGAGCTAGCTGATGGGATAAAAGATGCAGAAGAATTTTTTTGTTGTTATTGCTGATGGTTATCTTTCACCTTTAACTTTCTAACTGGATCTCTGATTTCCTTCTTAATGGTGCGATTAGAATCACTGAAGCTCAGGTGGGAACTGGAGCCCATCTTGTCAGACAAGACTGAAGGTCAAGGAGGCAGAGGAGACACTGGGCTGGAACTGGAGCTGTCAAGGCAGAATAGCTCCTAGCCTTGAATCAGACCAGTGGTGATGCTCTAAGCACGTAGTAGGGCCTCCAGGTTTCCTTCCTTAGCATGCAGAGAGCTGCTCTCCAGGCCATAAAAGTCAGCATCAGCTCCGAAAAGAACTCTTACCAAGGAGAGGGTTCAGGGCTTGAGACTTCTTGCCAGACAGGATGCATGAGGTCTTCACCTAGGGACCAAGAAGACATCTGTCCCCATTAAAGAAAGTCCTTCCCTGAGGTCAGCTTAAACCAATTGCTTCCAAGCTCTGAAGACTCCCTCATTCTTTCCCTATTAGATCAGCTAAGCACACCCAGACTCGTAGACCCAATACCTTGGACATTCATGATGTCTTATAATTACTTTCTAAATCATGTCTAATTCTGGCCACAGGGAAGAATATTCAGAAGTTATTCACAACTCTTTTCAAACTGCTTGGGATCTATTGCAGGACCATAGGAAACTTACAAAGGGCTTATTTGAACCCTGAGAGGAAGTGTGTGGTGTAGGGGAAAGGAAACCTTTGGAATATGAGTGGGAATGCCAGAGAGTCCCTCCTGCGTGCCCTCGGGCAAGTCACTTAACCTCTCTGAGCCTGCTGTGAATGTACAGTTGTTATTGTACTGTATAGAATAATAATATTCCATGGAGTGACATGTTCTGCAATCTGACAGCGCTGAAGGGCTGAACTTGCCTGCTTTTTCCTGGCCAGCACGTTTGCTGGGAATAAAGACCTCGATAAAAACAGTTGAGTTCAGACCAAGTCATAGCAACCGAAGAGGCACACAAGCAATCAGACCCCATCTTTCCCCAGGCAGAACCCTGCTCAGCTTTTCTTCAGAAGCCCCTCAACGCTGCCAACCTTCCACACCCCTGGTTTTAATGGAAACCACAGCTTGTATTGTCTATGTAACATCTCTTCTTGCTTACCCTGTGACTTCTTTATCAGAATCTGGCTGCCAGGGACCCCGTTACTGACCACCCTTAACAATTTGCCAATTTCTTCATCCTTGCCCCTTCCTCCTTTCCTTGATGCCTCTCTGAGGTTCAAGTGCCTTATTTTTAACTTTTCAGAAATATTTCAAATACACACAAATTAGAAATACATACATCCAGGTATAAGAGGATGGTTTTTTAAAACAAATTTTTTTGGTGAGGTATAAGAGTCTTATATATTTTGCCATAATTGTTTCAGATTTCTTTTTTAAATAAAAAATGGCATATTGCCAAAATAGTTACCCTTCTCATTCCTTCCCGAATCCTCTCTTCTCAGAGGTATCTAGAACTCTGAAATTCCCTTGGGTTTGTACTTCTGTTCATATGTCTGAATTCGTTAACAATATAAACATTTAGTGTTATTTCCAAAACATACATATTTGGTATCTACTGTACATGTCAGCTGTGACTTACTCCCCTCTCCCACCCCACCCCATCCCATGTTCCACACCCCAGACTGTGTTCTTCAGATTTGTCTAAAAGCTAGCCCCTTTACTTTAAATGTTGTGTGAACTCACCAGTTTCTCTGAGAAATATTTAGGTGGTTTCCACCTTATTACATTAATTGCAGCACTGAACACTGAGTGGGCCTCTGTGGGCATGGCCGTGAGTGTAGTTCCTTAGTCCTGGGCTAGACACCCAAAAGTAGAAACACTCTGACATGTGTAGCTTCAAGTGTACTAAGTGCTGCTAGTCTGATGTCCAAGGGGGTGGGAGCAGTTTGCACTCTCATCAGCAATTGTAAATACTTACATTTGCTCCTTCTTCACTGGTTGTTGATACCATCAAACTTTTAAAATTGCAAATCTAATGAATATCAAATATACTCTTTCTTTCCAAATTTGCATTCCACTTCTTATCAGCAAGGGAGACGTTTTTATGTATTATCAACTCTTTGGGTTTGTGCTTCTGTGACTTGATTATTCATACCCTTTGTCTAGTTTCATTATTCATTTGTCTTTCTCTTATCGATTCTGGATTCTAGCTCTCAGTTATCTGGGTTGCGAATATATTCACCCAGGGTTTTAGCTTTATGGCGCCTTTCATACATCTTGTTTTAGAATTTTGTTTTTGATAGGAATTTTCTTTCTACCGATTTTGTAAGGACTCTTTCTGTTAACGATTTTTACCCTAGAAATGATGTATCAGGTATTCATACAGCCACACCAGTTTTCTTTTCCTTCACAATTATTAGGGGTACCTTTCCCTTTATTTTCAACCTTTCTGTGTCCTTGTGTTTGAGTATATCATTTATGATTTTCTTATAATAGGGTTTGTATTAAAATAGAATTTCAGAGTCTCTGAACCATCCCGTGTTGCCTGTGAACACTTCCTATCCTTATTGATACATCTGCATTTCCTTCTGTCTCTCTGTGTCTGCCTTTGACTGTGCTGCCTCTGCATTTTATTTCCCCCTCTCTGTCACTAGAACACAGCTGTCTTTATTACTCTTTTGTACCTTAGTAGTTCCCCTTAATTTTTCTCCATTCGGTAGTTACCCTTAAAATTTTACTATTTATTCTTGACTTACCATTAAGACTAGAGGTAATCAAGGTTTTACCTTCTGTACTTGATCATCCCTCCCATCTTGCAAATAATTGCTATCTAAAATGTTCTACTTTTTCATACCTTCAAATTTCGTTACCACCATCATCATCATTACTATAATTATTTTATACATTTGTTGTTTCTTTTGTTTTACTGATGTATTTTTAGCAGGTTCTTTTCTTACTCTTGTGTCTTGCATTTCCTTTATTCTCTTATGATTTTTTTCCTGATAGCATTTTTTTTTTTTTTTTTTTTTGCTAGTTCCTTCAATGGACCATTCCCTGCATAAGCATTCAGTCCAAGTCCCCAGAGCTTAGGACCAGTGCTGTAGCCCCTCCCCTGTCCCTGCCCCTTCCTGGGTAGCTCAGTACCGTCTCTCTTGCTTACCACCTGGTCTATAGTTCTTCCTTCAGTTCTGGCATCTGAAAAATTGCTTTTTCTTTCCTTTAAGCTCAGCTGTGTATTTAAAATCATTATATCTTACCTCTCTTGTGTGTGGGGAGTGGGTCGAGGAGAGGGATGTTTAATGGACTCAGCAGGACAGCTCTAGGGACACTGATGATTTTAGAATCTTACATCCAGAGAAGCAGGAAGTACAGATGTGTGTAGAATGATAATTCCATTCCACATATGTAAAACATATCAACGACTTCCTCCTAATATTTATTTCTGCATAAAATGTAAACTATAGATTACTAAATTTTTAATTTCTAAAGTTTGACTGCTTGTGAATTTATATATTGATTTATTCAGTTTTCTTTTTTTTTTTTTTCTGTTAAAACAGTTAGAGGCTCAGTTTCCAATGCATATCTGTTGGGGCAGTTTCCTCCAAGTAATTGTGTGTGTGTGTGCACGTGCGCACTCGCACATGGGGTTACCTCCAGGTAATTCTCCAGACACCAGCTGGGTGTCCAACCATTCAACTCAGTTCAGACACTGTGTCACCAGAGATAACATCAGTTTCACAGGTGGAGGGCTCAGTCCTACAAGACTGTTCCTGGCCCCACTTCAGATGCCAGTTGCAAGCCCAGGCTGTTATTTGTGCTGCTGACCCACTGGCTACAAACTGGAGCTTCTAGTGGCCGCTCTCTAGCTTAGGATGACACTTATAAATTCAGGTTGTTTCCTGTACTTCTGACTGACTGCCTATGAATCAGAGGAGCCCACGATCTCCTCCCTAGTGTTGATTAATTTGTGAGCGAGGCCTACAGAACTCAGAGAAGCATATTACTTACCAGATCACTGTGTGCTAGAAGGTTTATTATAGAACTCAGGAACAGCCAGATGGAAGAGATGCACTGGGCAGGGCATGGGGAAGAGGCATGGAGCTTCCATGATCTCTTTGGGGCACCACTCAGCACCTTCAGGTGTTCACCAACCAGGAAGTTTTCTGAACCCTGTCCTTTTGGGTTTTTGTGGAGGCTTCATTAGCCTCCACAAAATGATTAATGAAGTCATTGATCATTGATCAGTCTAATGGTTGCTTCTCCTGGCAATCAGCCCCCATCCTCAGGTGTAGTCCAAGTCACCTCATTCTTATGGCAAAAGACGCCTTTAAAGCTCCCACCACTTAGGAAATTCCAAGAGTTGTAAGAGCTCTGTGCCAGAAATGGGGATGAAGACCAAACACACAGTTCTTCTTATAAATCACAGCATCACATATGTTTTTTTAAATTACAGAGCACATGTTGACTATATAAAGGAAACACTAATTATATCCCTGCCATTCTCCAAGCATTTCCTCTCTGCCAAGATAACCAGTGTTGCCAGCCTGGTGAATATCCCTTCGTACAGTTCTCCTTGTGAGAAAACATACACAGGCATATCTACACAGATACAGTGAGTGTGTTTGTTTGTTTAACCAAAACAGAATGTGCAACTTGCTGTGTTCAGTTAGGAATACTTTATTATCCAGAATTCCTGAGAGTTGTGAGCTTGAAAGCTGTCCGATTATTTTCATCCATCGTTTTTCAGGACCCCAGCTTACCTGTTTGCTCTCCATCTTTATGGATTCCAATCTCGAGCTGATTTTCCCATTTTCAGCCTCACTCCCTAGCTTGAAACTTGGTCCTGTCTTTCAGGTTAGTCCTTTATCACAATCCACAAAAAGTTCAAGTTCAAAAATCCCCCCTTAGAAACATAGGTCAAGGGAGAACTAGCATCAACTCTCATAGAAAAGGGTTGAGGCTCAGTGTGGTCACTACAGGGTCAACATGAGTCCACAATGTCACAAGGTTGCAAGATGGTGGGCCTGGAAAAGATGTGCTTCTGAAACCAGGCACATTGTGGTTAAACTGTCTCTCATTGCTATAAACCAGACCCAGGATGTGGGTCCAAAAATCATTCTAGGACAATGATCCTTAACTTGTTTTGATGCTGTTGATTATCGGTGCTTTGATGCTGAGTGTCAGAATCATTTGGAAAACTTTGAAAACACTTATTTCTAGACCCAGTCCTTAGAGGTTCAGATTGAATTTCGATGGAGGCACAGGCATTGACATGAATTGATTTTAGCATTGAGCCCATGTTGAGACAGACCAGACCGAGGATAGCAGGAGACTGACGTGAGAACTTAGCTCCATAGGACCACTGGTTCTCAACCCAGTCCCTGGAGCCATCTAGATTTAGCTAAGGCACAGTGAAAATAGCTCTGGATATGGAGTGAGACATTCTGAGGTCCAGCCCCAGTTTGTCACTTGTTTGTCATGTGACCTTGAACAAAACACATCCCTCTCATCTGTAAACATGGAGATTATGGTCTGCCTTTCACACAGTGATTGTTAGGCTCAAAGGATAAAGTGTTCTTGCAAGTATTTTTTTTTAAGTTGTAAGTTTTGATCAAAATATTGAATATATAGTTTCTTCAGGGTCTTAGATTTTTTTTTTCTTTTGGTTGTCTAAGTCATTGACCTTTTCTATCACATGGGCCTCTGAATCCAGTGGAAAAATCTATGTTAAATATTCTGCGTGTTTTCATTTTCTGAAACACCTCCTTCAAAAGCTCTCCAAGGCTGGCAGTTTAGGGCAGATTTAGCAGACAGACTTAAATAATGAAGGTAATTATCCAGGTCATTCTGGTCCTTGGGTTATTTTCACTCAGAAATATCCAGATGATGTAATTCAAGAGAGGTTTTGAATTAAGATGATCTACATTGTAGCTGCAAGTCATCTTCTCTTTACGGATACAAATAAGACTTATTAAAAATTATTTTTTAAAATATTTTTTTTTAATTTTATTTATTTCTAGGAGAGAGAGAGAGACAGCGTAAGCAGGGGAGGGTCAGAGAGAAAGGGAGATGCAGACTCCGAAATTGGCTCCAGGCTCTGAGCTGGCAGTCAGCACAGAGCCCGACGCGGGGCCCGAACCCATGAACGGCGAGATCAGGACCTAAGCGAAAGTTGGACGCTTAACCGACTAAGCCACCCAGGCGCCCCATATTAAAAATTTTTTAAATATTTTTTGAATTTATTTTTGAGAGACAGAGAGAGGCAGCATGAGTAGGGGAGGGTAGGGAGAGAGGGAGACGCAGAATCTGAACACAGGCTCCAGTCTCTGAGCCAGCTGTCAGCACAGAGCCTGATGCCGGGCTCAAATCCACGAACGATGAGATCATGACCTGAGCTGAAGCTGGACGCTCTTCCGACTGAGCCACCCAGGCACCCCAAATAATACATTTTAAAAGAGAATTCAGACCTTTGAATGTGGGTCCATTTGAAGGGCCATAAATACTGCAAATAAACTTGCCTTTGTAAATGTTTTAGTCTCATAGTCTAAGTACTTAAATATTATGAAAGAGAGTAAAAAACCCATGAAAATTTAAACATCATCGAGAGAATGCTATATTTTGACATACCTTATAATTTTAACACACCAAATCTTTTTTAGAGTAACAATTATATTCTTCACTCAGGCAGAAGATCACCTGAGCGTGCATGTGGCTATTTCTCAAGAGCTAGTTGCTGTGGCATTTGGTCGGTGAGTAGGCAGCACCTGGGAGGTGGTCATTTCAAAACTGGAGGTCATCCAGCATTGTCAGCAACATCTCAATTGGAAGGAAATTACCAAAAAACGAAATCTGGTCTTTTCTCTGTTGTCACAAAGGAGGTTTCACTTTTGGCTCGCTTACCTTAGCTATGTAAATTTCTCTCACTATTTCCTTAAAAATAATAATAATAATAATAATAGAGATGGAGTGTTTCTCTTCTGTTATAAATTGAGCCACAGTCATAAATTGTCCAAATGAGGTAAATGGACAAAGCTATCATTTCATCCTTGTCTGAGGAGACAGGCTTACAGCATGAGGAGATCAGTCTCCTGCCTCCTCCCTTTGCCAGTGTTGTGTTGAACACTAACTCATGAAGGAGTGAGCTACGGAGACTTGTGTACAGCCTATTCTTCCTCAGATCAACTTAAAGGACGGGAAAGACTATCATCCAGAAAATAGTGGAATGGGTTTTCTTTTTTCTATTTGTATTGTCTCTGTGCTATCATCCAGGAAGGAAATAAGTATTCTTGCAGCCCCTGCTGTGGCGCTTACTCGCATTGTGTTGGGAGTTTTCCCTGCATCTTTCTGTTAATCTTCACAATTATTCTGTGAGGTAGATGTCAGGCCTGTTTTGCTGAGGAGGGAACTGAGGTTTAGAGACTGACCTCACCAAAGCTAGCCGAGGAGTGGGTTTGTATGACTGTAGGGCCCATGTTTTGCCCCTAACATGAAACAAGGAGAGTGATTTGGGAGCCCAAAGCACAGGTACGATTTTCCTCTGGCCCAAAGGTGTTTGTATCCTCTTTGATATTTGCAACAGAGGCTTCTCTAGCAATCCAGGAAGTAGATGGGGTGTATTCAGCTCTGGTTCTATTTCCAAATAAAAAAGTCTTTGACTTTCTCAGCTGAGATGGGTGTAAGACAGGTCCTATCTGTTAAGTGCAGGGCAAATTTGACTGCAAAGGTGAATGTTTGTGGAAACACCTGAGTAGCAATGAGGCTAATGTTATGACTTGCTAACAACTCACATTTGATGGATATGATTGATTATTTCACTTATTCACTCAACAAACATTTCCTAAGCATCTACCATGAGTCAGGTAATCTCAAAGGTGCTAGGAGGCTAATGTTATGACTTGCTAACAACTCACATTTGATGGATATGATTGATTATTTCACTTATTCACTCAACAAACATTTCCTAAGCATCTACCATGAGTCAGGTAATCTCAAAGGTGCTAGAGAGAGGGTAAGGAGCATGACAGAAATCTTTACATTTGATGAGTGCAGGACAGATGCTGTGAGGATAAGAAAATACCCATTCTCAAAGAGTTTATAATCAGGTTGAAAAATCAAACTATGTATCAGTTAACTTGAGTCATAGGTAATAAAACTAAGAGCTAGAGGGGCGCCTGGGTGGCTTAGTCGGCTAAGCATCCGACTTTCACTTAGGTCATGATCTCGCGGTTCTTGGGTTCGAGCCCCGCGTTGGGCTCTGTGCTGACTGCCAGCTCAGAGCCTGAAGCCTGTTTCAGTCTGTGACTCCCTCTCTCTGACCCTCCACTGTTCACGCTGTCTCTCTCTCTCCTAGAAATAAAAAAAAAAAAAAACAAAAAAAACAAAAAAACATTTAAAACTAAGAGCTAGAGGCGTAAGCAGAGAGCTAGGGGAGCACAGAATAGGATGGTGAAGGGTGGTGGTAAATTTTCGTAGCAGAGATTTAAGAAATTCGTTGGGGCTAAGATACTTTATTTTATTTACTTTTTACATTTATTTATTATTGAGAAACAGAGACAGAGCATGAGCATGGGAGGGGCAGAGAGAGGAGGAGACACAGAATCTGAAGCAGACTCCAGGCTCTGAGCTGTCAGTACAGAGCCTGATGTGGGGCTCGAACCCATGAGTGGTGATATCATGACCTGAGCTGAAGTCGGACGTTCAACTGACTGGGCCACCAGGTGCCCCGGGGCTAAGATGTTTTAAGTATGCTTTAAATCATGGGAATGGAGAGATGGAAAGTTCTGGACTCTGCTACAGAATCCTGGAGACCCCAAAAGGAGTTAGACATATAATCCTAAACATATCCCAGGGTTCCAAATGGACCAATCTCTCATGGTGACATTCCCAGAAACACTCCAGGAACCAAAAATTAATTAGTAGTATTTAAAGTCTATACTCAGTTTTTTAAGGGAATGCCACAGATGGAGGACATCCTTCTTGCAGAGAAGACATGACCCAAATTGCTCTTTCCAGATCACTGCCTTGATTGCCTACCACCTTCTACCCAGATGGCAACTGCTTCTTCTTATTCTAGCATTCCCTCCTAACTCTTAGACTCTTTCTAATATCCAGCTCACATGGATTTTCTGGTTCTCTTCTGACCTTCCGCCTGTACTGTCTTCTTTTTTATGTATGTTGTTGTAGCCCCTCTGACTTCTATTAATATGTTCTCTCACTGGCCTCTTATCCAGATTCCCTTCAACAAAGGACATCTTAGGGATATTCTCAGAAGGAAAGAATCATTTTTCCTTAGAATCCAGGGGAAGGACAGACAATGATGAATAGGTATATAATAATAATAATTTTTGTCCTTACTACATGGGCACGATGTGAAATGCTTTGTGACCGGTCATCTTTCTTTCTTTCTTTCTTTCTTTTTTTTTAATGTTTATTTTTGAGAGAGAGACAGAGTGTAAGAGGGGGAGGGGCAGAGAGAGAGGGAGACACAGAATCGGAAGCAGGCTCCATGGTCTGAGCTGTCAGCACAGACCCTGATGCAGGGCTCAGACTCACAGATTGTGAGATCATGACCTGAGCCAAAGCTGGAAGCCCAACCGACTGAGCCTCCCAGGCGCCCCATGACAGGTCATCTTTCAACAGAATCCCAGGCACTTGGGAATTTACACAGAGCTGTCTTCTGGGAATTCTGGTCCTGGTGGAAGAGGCCTTAAGTCCTGTCACTTTGCAACAGGCGCCCCCAGCTCCCAGCCCAGCTTGTGTGGGATCCCTTGGGCCCTACTAGAGGGGTGTAAATGGTTTCCTCAACTGCCTTTCTAGGCTTTGCTGAGGGCTAGAATAAAGTCACTTCCTATTTTAGCGTGGGCGACACTAGCTGCCATGACAAATATAAATATTTCAGTGACTTAGCGTAGTGGAAGTTTCCTTCTCACTTTGTCCAAATAGTGTTCTGAGTTGGCACATATCATTCTTCCATGCGGCAATTCAAAGATCCAGGCTGATACAGGTTCTGTCATTGTCAATAAGTGTCTGTCAAGGTGTCCCACTGGGTCATTTCTATTCCTGTCAGCCTGAAGGGAAAAGAGCATGGAGGGGCCACGGGTGGGCTTTTGCGCAAGGCCAGGAAGCGGCACCCCTGCTCCCTGTCTGCTGGCTAGAATTCAGGCGTGCCCTGTCTTAGACCAAGGTCCCCAGAAGCAGGCCCTGAGTGAGGATTGATGTGCAGGTGATTTCTTTAGGATTCTTTCCCAGGAGAAGCCAGTAGAGAGGCAGGCAGGACTCCAAAAGGGGAAGAGTTAAGTAAGCATGGGGGTCATTTCAGACAAAGTCACTGAAGTTGGTGTGATCGAGGAGGGTGGTCATGGAGTGGAAATCACACCTTGGAGTAGGTTCCCACTTCAAGGCAAGGGGTCTGGAATTTCGTACACTGGCTCAGGGCTACCCCTGGGGGTAAGGCAGTGGCAAGCCCTTGGAATGAGAGCACTCTGAAACAGGAGGGTGGACATGCAGAAACAGTAAATGGAACCCAAGGGGACTGGGCAAAGCATGGATGCCATCTACTACATACGGCTACACTTAATGGCCAGGGGACCTGGGAAATGCAACCTGGCTGTAGCCTCAGGAAGAAGAGAGATGTGGATCCAGGTGAAATAGAGCAGTGTCTCCCTCATAGGGGTAGGGAGGGCAGATGCCCCCATTCTGGGTGTAATAAAAATTGTACAACTTAGCTTCTGTCTAGAGTGACAGAAACATCAAAAAACACTACAACCACTTACTGTCTTTCTTTTGGTCTGCATTGCAAATCCCCCCACCTACTAGCATGATGACCTCGGGGAACTTTCTGGGCTGGGAGCGTGGGACCTGGGGAAGGGCTCCACGGCCAATGACACAAGGCCAGAGCTCCTTGTTCTGGTTCCTGAGGAGCTCCACGGCCTCACCTCCCACCCTTCTCTCACTCCTGATAGTCCAGCCACACGCAGGGGTGCTCTTCTTGTAAAGCAGACCTCCTTCCTTGTGAACTCTCGATTCTTCAAAGCCCAGCTCATATATGCCTTCCTCTAAATGCACTGTCCCAAGTCTGCGCAGATAACCACACTTTATGAGCATCTTGTAAACAGAGATAGTAATAATAGGCCCCTTTAGTGAGCACGTACTCTGCACTTTATATACACCATCTTACTTAGTCCACACACTGGAGAAGGAAGTGTTATCCTCATTTCATAGAACAGCAGGGAGGAGGCTGAGCAGTTAAGTTGGATGACGGTACTCTGCTCAGGAGTCATAGGCTAAGTAATCCAGAATATGATCGAATTTATCTTTTAAGGTGTCCATCAAGATGAGACTATATACATCTATGTGTGTGTGTGTGTATGTTTATATATGCAACATACACATAATATGCACACACATCTCTTTCTCCCTTCCTTTCCCCGCTCTTTTTCTCTCCCTCCCTCCCTTCTTCTCCCCATCTCTCTCTGTTTCTCTCTTTCTTTCTGTCTCTTTCTTTTACTCTGTTACTCCCCAAAGAAGTCAGAGAGTTTAGTTCAAGAATCATTTCCCTGGCACATCGACTCTTTCTCTTTTCTGCTACACTAACCATCTTTCTGTGCCTGTTTTCCTTGTCTTTGTCTCTCTCCCCTTCTAATGCTTCCCTCCCTTCTCTACCTGCTCCTCTCTCTCCTTCTTCTCTGGCCAGAACGCCTGCATGGTCCTTTGATGCACACAGCCCGTTCAAACTCCCAGCAAGGCAGGTCGTGTCATTGTCCCTGGTTTCTGCAGAGAAACAGCTTGTTTAAATCTCCAGCCAGACTCTGTCCCCTTCCGTGGGCCAGGGTGATGGATGGAGGCAATTATGGGCAGTGTGCTTCCATTAGGGCCTTACCAGCCGCAGGTACTGTGGGCCCTCTGCGGGGCTGGCTCATTACGGTGTGGAGCAGTAATGGAAGGGGCCCACAGCAGTGGCCAGCGGAACCTCAGAGGCTGAGCAGCAGGCCTTGGCAGTGGCTGGGACTCGTCGGCTCGTTTGCTCCTCTGGGGCCTTGCACCTCCAGAGCCATGCCCTGCCCTGTCTGGGGTCTCATGCCAGGCTGCCTGGCTTCAGCTCCTGAGTCTGTCATTTGCTAGTCGGGTGAGCTTGGGCAAGGGCCAGTCATGCTTCTGTTTCCTCATCTGTAAAATGGGGACAAATATGGGACTGACCTCAGAGAATTATAAAGGTCAAGTCATATGATTCAGGAAAAATACTTAGCAGGGTCACTGGAACATAGTTAACAGCTCAGGCAATGTAAACTATTATTGTGTCAGTAGACCGCTTAGTTTAGATCTCACATTAAAACTTGGCAGGCAGAAATTAAGTCCATTTTACAGTGGAGGAAACAGAGGCTCAATCATATGAAATGACATTGGTGGAGGATAGGAGAGCCAGGCTGGGAGTTGAAGAAGGATTTAAAATCTAAGCTCAGTGCTCCTTCCCCTGTCCTCTGCTGGGTACCTTCTGGCCACTCTAACTTCTTCCTCCTCATGTCAGGATTGCCACATTCTCCTTTGCCTCTGAACTTTCGTTCCTGGCTCAGTACAGAGCCTGAAATCTTGCAGCCTATAGGAGCAGACTGGGCAAGGCCATGTCTGGGTGTCACAGTGAGGGTGGAGTCACAAGGGAGCCTTACCTGGCACTTGGGACCCTTAACTTCTGCTCTCAGTTCTGTTTATGGCATTTTATGTAACCTCGAAAAACTTTTTCCCTTTCCGGGCTTCAGTTTCCCTGAATGGAAAACCACCCCCTCAGTTCCCCATCACGGTGTGTGTGCATCCTGCAGAAATGCTTCAGCGCTGGTTCAGAGCTGGAGGGAACAGCAGTGTTTACTGCAACATTCCCTGGGAGAGGGAAAAATTGGAAACAATCTAATTATCTATCAAGCGATTGTAACAAATAAAGACAATGGAGGGGAGCTCTGTATACAGACATGGAAATAGATGAGAAAACATGGAAAGATACATTGTTGAATGCCAGAAGCAAGAGGCAGGATTGTATCTATAGCACAATACTATTTATTTAAATAAAGCTGCCCTTAAACTCTGCACAGGTATATGGACATATAAGCAAGTGCATTAAAAAGATCTAGAAGGCTGCACAGAAGGCTCTTACTAATAGTTATTTTGGGAGAAGAAAGCAATAGGGTCGTGGATACCGAGTGGATTTTTCACTTTTTATTTTATACATTTTGGCATAACTTTAATTTTTGTGGTATTACATTAATTATTTAACAAAACACAGAGGCATGACCCCAGGTGTCTCTGAGCTTCAGCCATACCCTGCTGTTCTGAGGGGGGACTGAGGGCATGCACATCTTAGGTCAGGGAGGGTTTCCGCCTGTAAGGGGCATCCTACTTCCTGCCACTCCTGACTCTTCTCAAGGGCCCATGCTGGCTTGACAGACTGCCTCCGGGCTTGCGGAGGAGTCTGAGGGACTGGGAAGGGCAAGACAACTCTCAAGCGTTCATGCCATGGCCCTTTAAGCCTGGTGGATCCAGAACTGGTTCTGGCCAGTTGCACCCTGGAGTCCACGGCAGACCACAGTCTGAGATGTCAGGCCAGATTTATCTTCCCTGGTCCCCAGCAGTTCTTTCTGCTTACATTTCACAGAGGGCTGCAAGGGCCTGAGCTCAGGGAGACAAAAATGCCTAAAGAAAAATTCGGGGGAGGGTGTAGCTCCACCAGCTAGCGTGTCTGGTTATCTCTGTTCCCCAGGAAAACCTGCTGGATTTCAGAAAAATCAGTTGGTTTTTGCTCTGTTTCACTTCAATCAATTCTTAAGAATTGACTTGGTTGGAGTTGTTTTTAGAGGTTCTAGAGCTTAAAAGGGCCTCCAGGGCAATGGGTCATTGACCTGGTCTTCCAGGAACTATCTTGAATATGCAGTGAAATGATTTTCTAATAACACTTTAAATGAGTAAACCAGGGAAACTCTGGCTCTCTATTTTATCTCACCCAGATCTCGGTGTGTGTTTACATTTATCCCGGGAATAGTTTTCTTCCTTGTAAGATGTACTGATGTGTAACAGTCCTTTAAGGAACAGGGAGATAGAAGAATAGAGAATGGCTACTTGGTGGGGGTGGTGAAAGCTGTAGCCAGTTGCAACCTCACCAGGCAGCTTGAGGAGCCTCTCTCTCTCTGCATCTAGTTTCCCAGCTCCCTCATTCTGGTTCACTGCCTTTCCTCTCTTCCTGACCCTCCCACTTTCCCCCTCTTGGTTTCTCTCCCTTTCTCTCTGGGTCTGTCTTGTTTCAACTCAGGCAGTCTGTCTGTCTCTCCTCTCTCAGACTCTTCCTCACGTTGTCTGCACGCTTGCCTTTCAGTTTTACTCCTTTTCTTTCCTTTCCTCTATCCTAATTTGTCATAATTGGAAAATTAACTACATTTACATCCTTGCTGTATTTTTAGTATTGAGTGCTTTCTGTTCTGAATTTAAAGGCAGAGGAAACAGAGTGTATATTTCCTTCTCTTAGGGTGACAGAGAAAATTACAACCCAATACCAGCCCTAAACTAAGATGCTTTCCCAATGAGATCCCTGAAGGTTTCTTTGGGGGCGGGGGAGAACCCTTGATAAAGGAGGTTCCTATAACCTCTGGGGATGTTGAAGTTTTAATTCTGACTCTGATCTTAGATTTTGACTAATGATTATGTAATCATTAACTGCATTGCAGATAAAGGAGTTCAGGCAGATCTGCCCTTCCTTCTTTAGCAACCCAATAACTTGTGATCTCTTCCTGTCAGAATGTTCTAGGGGGCACAACAAAGACAGAAGTGGCCTTAGAGTTGAGAAATCCAGGTTTGAACCTTTGATCAGCTGTTGCTTAGTTGTGTGACTCTGGGCAAGTCAACTTCTCAGAGGCTTAATTTCCTCCTATATAGAATGGCATCAATAAACCTGCTACTTTGCAGGCTTATGAGAATCAAGTAAGAAAAGTTATATGGAAATATATGGCTCATCCTAGGGGCTTAATAAATATGAGTTAATTGTCCGTCTTTCCAGACCCTTCTGTGCCTTTCTCATTCCATCTGGAACATGTGGAACTGCATTGGGCTCTGGGGACTTGTGGTATTGTAGGCAGGAATCAGGACAGACAAAAGAAACTAAAACCACCCAGACCATCCTACAAAATTCAGTTTAAATGTCACCTCCTTCAGGAAGCTCTCCTTGACTTTTTACTTCCCAGGCTGGGTTGAGTGGGTTCTCTTTGTCCCTGAAGCATTCTGTCCTTGGCCTGACTCAGTTTTCTGTGTTTGATAGGACTGTGGCTTTCCCTAGACATGGGTGAGGTCTTCTTCATTGCTGTTCAATCCCCAGGGCAGAGCCCACTGGAAGCCTCTATTAAGCCTGGCACAGTGTTGAGCGCTTTACATCTTTATATACCCTATCATTTTGACCTCATAACTGTATGAATTGACCACTATTGTTATTCCTGTTTTACAAACAAGGAAACTGAGTCTCAAAGGGATTAGGTAGTTTACCAAAGATCACACATCTGGCAATCAGCAGAGACAGTTTTGAACCCAGGCAATCTATTTCCAGAGCTCACATGTGCCAGCACTCTCTCCTATGGCAGAAGAAATGAAAGAATGAATAAATAAAAGAATAAATGCATGAGTCACATGGCCTTGTAGAACCACTCAGGGCTTAGTGATATAATTAACTTCAGGTTGAACTTGGTCATAGTGAAGTTATAGCAGCCTGAGAGACCAAATCCTTGACACTTCTCTCCTCTCTAATAAGAGATTCGGATAGCCTGAAATCCCTTACCTGTCTTGATAAATACAAATACAAAGAAATAAATAATGCAGTAGCTTTTTTTCCCTCACAATTGAGACTTTTCAGTCATAACTCTCTTCCAAGCCAGCATATTCAGGGAGGTGGGGAAGGGGGGCTGAAGTAGCTTCGTAAGCAGTCCAAAATAAATTTCCCAGGATAATTACCAACCAGAGTAAATTCCATAAATTTGATTTAATTGGCATCAAGCAAATGAAACAGGGAAGGAAAACATACATCTCCTTAAAGTTGTGGGTATCTCAGAAGCAGGAGATGGGAACATCAGGATAATGTAGAAGCTGGCAGCAACCACCAGACCAACTGCACATTCAGGGTAGGGAAAGAAAGGGCCTCTATTTACTGGCCTTCTCGTATGTGTCAGACACTGTACTCGAAGCTTACATATTGTCTAATGTAATTTGTATGACCAGCTTGACAGATATTAATGGCTATTGCATCTGTTAGCTATTACTGTGTAACAAACCACCCCACAACCCAGTGTCAGTAAACAATAGTTTGTTATCACTTACACGTCTCTGGATTGGCTGGACCCTGACTTGTTCAAGCCTAACTTGGCTGGGTTAGCCTTGCTTCTTCAAGTCTGTGGGTTGGCTTGTGTGACTCTGGCCTACATATCTCTATTCTTGTCTTACTATCAGTGAGCCAGACCATGTTCATCCAGTGTTGATAGCACTTCCATTCATATATCACTGGCCAAGAAAATCACATGGCCAACATAAAAGCAAAGGGCAGTGGAGCTTACTCAACCCATGATGAGCCATGGCCAGGGTATGAATACAGGAAAGAGTGTTGAGGTGAGGACAACAATTCAGTAATGCAAGTATTATTACCTTCAGTGTGTGGATGGAGAACCTTGAGTTCAGAGAGGTTTAACTGTCTGTCACACAGATAGTAAAGTGTGGAAGGGAGATTCAAGTCCAGGATTATTGGGCACAAAGGCCATGCTTTCCCTCTTGATTCTGATTCTTATAGAGAGTTATATGAATCCTAACTTCAGAGGGTCACTGAAATCCTCCCTGACATCAATCCATGTCCTCCTGTGTCCTAGAATTCATCTCTCATGTGACTAAGAAGTTGAACAAAATCTATGACTCATGTCCTACTTAGATCTCCCACCCTTTCTGCTTTATTCAAACTTTGGCCTTTCTTGGATTCATTGCATGCAAAACCAAGGTCATTTACCAGCTCTGCTACTCCTGCCCTCACTCCACTGACCTTCAACTGGCAGATTCATCAGGTGAGGTTCTCCCTGGATCACATCCTATTCTGGATGGTGATGCCTTCCTGGTGCCCTTTCTAGGCTCTGTGATGGGTCCTGGAGCTGTCCAGCGTTCTGAAACAACCCACTGTGAGCCTGACTTAGTGAATCCAGCTGTAGGCAATTAAAGACTCATGCTTGACAGGCCTCATCTGGTTCAGGGAGCTTCTGTTCTGGCTTTCTGCCTCAAGTACACTTGGGGACATGAAATATGAGGGTAACTGTTAGTAACTGTAAGTAAACTCTCAAGGCTTACAACATTTTGCTGTGTGCCATGTTGGAAGCAAGAGGTTGATGTGGCAATTCACAAAACTTCACAAGAGAACTCAGTAAGATTTTGGTATGGTGCCCTTCCACACATGGCATCTGATCTGTGGTATTGTGCCCAGATCATTTTCCTTATTGTACAGATGATGAAACTGAGTCTCAGAAGACATTTCCTATTCCATGATCATAGACTGGTACTAACAGAAGACACAGAGCTTCCGGATTATCCATCTTTCTCCTGCCATTTGTCCTCTCAACAAATAGATTTTGATTATTTGATTTAAAGTTCTTTGGGGGCACAGAGAGGGAAAAACATGTTAGTATACCTAGAAGATTGCAATTATGCATGTCTTTGGTGAGGGCAAGGTAGGTGAGTATACAAGTAAGGATAATGGAAGACAAAAAGTATCAGCTCTGAGCTTCATCCTTTCATTGATCCAACAAATATATATCAAATGCCTCCTATGCTCTGGGTACTCTGAGTAGCACAGGTGATGTAAGAGTAAATAAAGGAAATATCATCCCTGTCTAGTCTAGGAAAGAACATAGTTACTAGAGAAGTAAATAAGAGTGAAACTCATAATCACAAATTTTGACAAGTGCTCTTAAATCAGCAAATGAATAAAGTGTTGAGATAGAATAATGGGGATGAAGGGAGGGACCTACCTAGCTAGGTAACATGATTAGAAAAGATTTCTCTGAAGATGTGACATTTAGCTAAGACCTGAAGGTTGAAAAGTCACCTGGGTAAAGGGATGGGATAGGGTGTTCCAAGCAGAGAAAATAACATGTGCAAAGGGCCTGTGGCCAGAAAGAGTTTCCCTTGCTGGAGGAACTGCAGAAGTGTACATGTGGCTGAAAAAAAATGTCAGTAGGGGAGGGATAGGAAGTGAGATGATAAAAGTGGACAGGAGCATTGTAGGCCCACTATTGGGAATTTGTCTTCCTTCTTTGTATTATTAGTGGCTTGGCAAAGAATCTGGCACAAAGTAGGGGGTCATAACTGGATCTTGTAGATTGGATACCCTAGAAGCAGACCCTGATACAAGAAAGTGAGTGGTAGTAGTTTATTTGGGTGGTGATTCCAGGAAGCACCAGTGGGGAAAAGGGGGAAGAAAGGAACCGATAATGGTAAGACATGGAACAGGTTACTGCTGTGGACAAGTGGGGCTCCCCAGGAAACCTCTAGGACACAGTGTCCAACATTCTTAGTTATTCTAACTGAGGGCAAAAGAGCTTGGGTGTTTATGCACCAACCACCATCAGTCATTGGTTGAGGGCTACTCCTGGTGATGGAGTATGAACTCTTACTTCCAGCTTGCCTGAGGGACACCTGGGCAATGTCTCAGGTGTTTTCATTTGGAAATGTTCAAGTTTGTGCATAGGAGTTGGCAGTGCTGAGGTACTATTGGTAGGGCATTTATGGTGTCTGCTACAGTAGGCATCCAGTATCTCTTCTATAAACCACACATGTGGGGCGGGGGAGTGAGGGCAGCAAGGACAAAGGAAAGAGGAAATGGCACAGATATTGGCAGAAAGGAGAAGAAAATCCCCACACTTTGGCAGACGCCCTCCCCAGAGATGGCATTGGGGAGCAGCTGGCTTCGCGGCTTGCCAAGGCCAGAGGAGCAGGCCATATTGCAGAGGGTCAGATTCTCGCCTTCATGGGAGTAGGCTTTGCTTCTCAGTTCTCCTCCTGAGGTCGATCACCAGAGGCTTCTCCTCTGTGAGGCTGAGGATGGAGCCCCCAGCTCTGTTTCCTTTTTAGCAATGAGGGCTCTTCTCAAAATCAGCTCTTAATATAAGGGGAGCTGAAGCATCCTCTCCCACAGATGTCCCATACCTATCACTTGTATCCCATTCTAAGGGGATTGGTGGGATTTAGGGACCAGACCAGGCATGTTGGAATGCCTTCAGAAGCACATTCACAGTAAGAACTTGTGTTCTCTGCAGAATCTTAGGTGATTAATGAGGAAAATCATATACTCCTCCCTTGGCTATATAGGTAATAAAACCAACATTACTGAACTTGTTTTTGTAGCTTGTGAAAGGCTAGTTAATAAATGATCTCATTTACTCCCACAACAACATATGGAGGCAAATAATACTGTTAGTCCCACTTAACAGATGAAGGAGCTGAGGTTCAGGAAGCATTAGTGCTTTGCCTTAAACCCCGCAGGCAGTGAATAGCAGAGACACTATGTTTTTCTTCTGGTGACAGTGAGCTCTTTACCTTAGGGACACTGCAACGCTTTTTACAATGACGTGACAACTGATTCACTGTAGTATTTATAATAGGGATATTGGAAATGACCTAAGTGTACAACAATAGGGTGTCAGATGCCATGGCCAGTAAATCTGAGCATTGAGGTCTGTGAACCTAGGTGGATACATGTGAAGGAAGCAGCTTACACAGTTGTACTGTAGGACAGGATTAGCAAATTTCTATAAAGGGCCAGATAGTAAATATTTTACAGTGTGCAAACCATAGTGTCACCCTCACAACTACTCAGTTCTGCCATTGTTTTTAGTAAAGCAACAGCAGCAGCAGCAGCAGCAGCAGCAAAATAGCCATAGATAATTGTAAATGAATGGGTGGGGCTGTGTTACAATAAAACTTTATTTACAAAGGCAGGCAGCGGACAGATTAGGCCACCAGGTGTGGTTTGTACTGACCCCTGTTGTAGTGGACACTTCAGAGACGGTTATTATTTCCGTCACTAGATGGCGGCCCTCCATTAGTGAGGTGAAATGCAGGATGGTGGCTTTTCTTGGGAATTTGGGCAAGGAGTGGATTATGCCAGGGATTACCCTAAGAGGGTGGGATCCAAGAAGAGTCTTAGAATAATTCAAATGACTGTGTGTGTGTGTATGCACGTGCGCGCGCGCGCGCGCAAGCACACACACACACACACACACACACAGAATATTTACTCTGTTCCAGGCGCAGTTCCAGGCAGTGGTGTACTGGCAAATATTTTTCTCTGAAAAGGCAAAAAGAAAAAAAAAAACCTAAACATCCTTGATTTGTAGCCTTGTTGATTTCTGTAGTGAAATATTCACATCACTGTTGTTTCCAAGCTACTGACTTGCCATCAATCTGTTCACAAAGTTTCTAACGTTAAATAACATTAAATAACAGAGTCTTGGAGTCTCCCAAGTGGATACAAGCCAGCTTCAGCACACCTCTGGCACAAGGTCTTTTATTTTTGTTGTTTTTACATTCGCCTGTAGATGTAGGCAATACGTAATGATAGCAGCAACAACTAACATTTGTGGAGCAATTACAAGATGCAGATGAACAAATTGAGGCCTAGAGAAACTCAATAATTGGCTCAAGGTGATATCACCAGGATTCACCTCTTGCAGTTTGACTCCTGAGGACAAGCACTCAACCACGACCTTACTGCATTGCCTCTGCTGTGGTCAGGCAAAGTGTAGGTGTTTATGTCTCTGATTTATAGCTAAGGAAAGAGGTTTTAAAAAGTCGCTCACCTATCAGACGTCTAGGTGCTGGTCACATTAGGACCAGAACCCAGTTCTTCCTGACTTCAGTGTCTATGTTTTTTTTTTTTTTCTTCTCCCAAGTGCTAAGGAGCTAGAGAGCTGAGTTTAGCCAGTTATTATTCATGGAGGAGATGAGTGTGCGGAAGGATTTACAGGAGGAAAAGAACCCAGATGGACAGAGGAAAGGGAGACAGATATTCTTAGTGAGACAGATGCATACCCCAAGCGAAGGTGTAGAAAGAAGCAGAACTATATGTCACCTGGGGGTTGTGTAAAGGTTTTCTTGGCTGCATCAGAAAGGGCAAGCTGGATTATGGGAGAAATGAGAAAAAGGGTCTGGTTTTGAGTTGTTAAATTATAGGAGGAGATGGAATGCTCTTCCCAGCAGAACAAGTGTGGAAAGTTGGAGCCAAGGAGGCTGATGGGGAGCAGGACTCAGAGCTGACCATTGGGGCTGCACCAAGATATGAGGTCAAATGTCTAGTGTGGGAGAAGGTAACGGGGAATGTGTAATGCCATCTCTCCTGCCAGTCTGCCTGCATGTGGGAGACGGGATTTTCAGGCTCCTTACGATATTGCATGTAAAGGAAAAGGCATCAGACTTGAAATAAGAAATGGAGATTTGACTTTCAGCTCTGTCTGTTACCAGCCACATGCATGACCTTGGGCAATTTCACTAATTTCTCTGAGCTTCTGTTTAGTCATCTTTAAAAAACGAAGTAATGGATGTTAAGACATCTAGCCCGGTGCCGGGCATACAGTTGGAACTCTAGTAATCATTGCTCATTCATCTGTTCTCAAACACTGATACCTTTGGGGGTGGTGTGGGGCGGGGCTGTAGTGTTTCCATGGTTTTCATAACACACACACACACACACACACACACACACACACACACACACACAGGAATGCTGGTCCAGGCCACGGCTGTTCCTGTTGTACTGAACTCTTTTCTGGAAGGGCTTGATTGAGCACAGTCTGTGACTGGAAGTGAAGCCAGATTTTACCTTTCAAGCATTGACCATGTTCAGAAGAGGCAAAGAAATAATACCAGTTATGTATACGGACTTTTCACCTGTAGAAGAAACACCTCTGAATGTAGACATTGGGAAAGCTAACCTCACATTAACATGCCAGTTATTCAGTTGCAAGATGGGAGCTGAGGAATATTTGCAGGGCAGCAGAATTTGAAATGTTCTCATTTCCTTAGCTGTCCATCCTGGTGAGGTCATCTAGGATCTCACTTTCCCAGGAGTCACTTGTTTAGTAACCTCGGTTATCCAGAAAAAGCTCAGAACCAAGAAAGAAGCAAATGGTTCCCTCTCCTTTCCACCACCAACTCAGGCATACAAACTCATATTTGTGGCAAAAGTAGATGCCATCAGATTCACTGACTCCTAATGGGTCAGTCAACTTATTCAAAGAACTGAACCTCAGTTCTTCATTCAGAGCATACTTAGTCTTATGTTACTATAATTTTGATGAGAAAGGTTATCAGGTTTTCCATAACAGAGGAGATTAGAAGCAATTGGTTAGAAGTGATAGTGGGTCTAAATTTCCTATAAGCAGATTTTTTGAGGGCAGGAAAAAGGATCCACTGATACTTGACAGTGGAATGAGAAGGCGATGGGGCGATTGCAGAAGTGGGATATTTGGAGCCATTTGGTGCAGGAGTAAAAGTTCTCCACACTTTACTGGATTTGAGGATATTGCTGTATCTGGGCACAGTCATTCACATTCATTGCAAGCTCGTTCAAGTCACCTGAAAGAATTTAAATGGTGCTTAAGAAGGCAGGGCATTGGTCAATTTATTTTAGAAAGATCTCTCTCTAGCATGCTTTTTTCCCTAGTTGTCCTTAAAAGAAG
Organism: Hyaena hyaena; assembly: GCF_003009895.1. NCBI lineage: Eukaryota > Metazoa > Chordata > Mammalia > Carnivora > Hyaenidae > Hyaena > Hyaena hyaena. The sequence continues at coordinate 5,418,329 of NW_024080657.1, forward strand.
TACATCTTGTCATATGAAAATTTTATATACATGGAAAAATTCCTCTCCTGGCAGGGTCAAATGACTGGGGCATTGCTGGAGCATCTTTAGTTCCTTCTGATTAGCTGTAAAAGGTGACAACCCTCAGTGTAAAGCAGGCCTTTTCTCATCTGCTCTAAAACACTCTCTTCTCCCTCTTTGGTTTGTGGGATTTGATGAGCAAATTCATTTCCACCTTCTCCCTTTATGAATTTGTGCACTTTGATTAGGACTCCTTTTAGGCGACCTCCTCACAGATTGAGGCAGTTTGATATTTGAAATCTGTTCTTCCCCATAGAGAATTCCATCTAGTCACCCACCTCCTGCCCCTTTATTCCAGCTCTGATGCCTCACACACCTCCTGCCCCTTTATTCCAGCTCTGATGCCTTAACTGGGGGGCATGTCCTCTCCGAAGACTTGTTTGAGGTGCCATCATTTGTCCAAGCAAGTTAATGACTCATTCCTCTCTGCTACCTGTGCCCCTTCTCACACTGTTTTCATTGTTTGTGATCTCCTTCCTTTAAGAGAAAGAAGGTTCTTTAAGGGGAATTAGTGAAACTTATGCAGGTCTGTGCTTCTGGAATTTAGGAGTACCTGTGGCTGCCGTCTTCAGGAGAGCCTGTTGCAGGGCAAGTGACAGCCTCCTGGTTGTACCTTTGGACTCTCTCTGCCACCCAGGCTAAGGTCGAGCTTCCCATGGACTGCTTCCTGCCCCAGACCAAACATTTCAAGAGGCTAGAGTCACATCATTCTTGCCCCAAATGGAGCTCCTCCACGGGACAACCTTTGCCTGGGTATTCTCCCTTCACCTGGATGGCACTGTCTCAGAAGTGCATGTGATCTGAGCTCTTCCTTCCCGATTCTTCCTTCCTCTCCCACAGGTGTCAGACTTGTATCTCCATCTAAGGGCTCTTTCTTTATCCTTCAGATACATTTCCACTAATATCCTGCACATCTAATCCCATGTTGTATCTGCTTCTCAGAGAGCCCAAACCAAACTCACAGAGTATCTGTTGCATGGTGGGTACCAAAAAAATGTCATTTGAGTTGAATTTATTTGGGTTTTATTGGTCACCAGATACGGTCTTCCATCCCTTCAGTATGGGGGTTGTATAGTTAACATGACTAATCATACAACACCAGCCAATGCTTCCTAGACTGAACTAGACTCCAGGTAACTCAGTAGCATCACCATGGATATTTGTTGATCAAGTAGTGAACCCACTTATACCCTCAAAATCTACTGAGATGTTTAAGCCTGTTTATTCATGTGTGAATGGCCCCAGATAGCTGTACCTTCAGTTACTGTGTCTGTTTTTTAGTAGTTTTATTTTTCTGTCACTGCTTTGCTATCAACTTTTTAAAATACTGGAGCTGGAAGAAACTTCAAAGATTATTCATAAGGAGATCTTCAGAGCATATAATCACTAGGCACTAGTCAGGTGCTGGGGACTCAGGGTTAGATATGAGACAATCGTTTCCTTCAAGGTAGGAGCAAGTTCCAGTTCCTCATTTTACAGATGACAAACCAATTTAGCAACATTTCTCAGCAGAGCCATTATGAAAAGGAACATACAGGAAGTCAATATATAATGACAGCAATGGATTTCTTCATGATGGGCAGGTGTGGATTCAATCTGAACCTTTATTTATTTATTATTTTTTTTAAATTTTTTTTTTTATTTATTTCTAGGAGAGAGAGAGAGACAGCGTGAGCAGGGGAGGGTCAGAGAGAGAGGGAGTCACAGACTGAAACAGGCTCCAGGCTCTGAGCTGACAGTCAGCACAGAGCCCGACGCGGGGCTCGAACCCACGAACCGCGAGATCATGACCTAAGCGAAAGTCGGACGCTTAACCGACTAAGCCACCCAGGCGCCCCTAATCTGAACCTTTATACTGCCTCTTGGGCCCTATGCCTGAGCCAATTCATGGTGGCATAGAATCACCTGCATTCCGGCCCTCACAGGCAGCTCAAGATCTCCTTCAACTAATCACCATACTGAGAAAGATGTTACTGTGAGCTGACTCCATCAACAGGGACCTGATGCTGATCATTTAATTGTTGATTTACCAGTACGAGAGAATAAGAAGTGCAGTGATTTGAGAATGATGCCAGGCATTAGCTTGGAGCAGTATCAGCTTTCCTGCATGGTGCAGAGTAATTGGGGTCTGGACACCTGGGTCTACTCCCAGCTCTGCCACTAAGTCTCTGTGTGACCTTGGGCAGGACATTTAACCTCTTTATACTTCAATTATCTGCAAAATTGGATAATAATAAATGCTGCTTCATTGCAATATTGTTCCTAACAAGGGTGGATCTCTATATGAAAGCATTTTGTAACTAATTCAGCACTCTATAAGGATGAGAGATAGTAATTACTAATTTATTATCCTGGTACAACCTTTGGCCAGGTCACTTATTTGTTGGGCACACACTTTTGTAATACTATATGTCAGGCACTGTTCTAAGTATTTCATAAATCTTCCCAACATGAGATGTGTTATATGAGATATGTGTGCTATCATTGTGATTTTATAGAGGAGGAAAGTGGGGAACAGAGAAATTATGTAACCGGCCTAAGGTCACACATCTAGTAAATGGCAGACCTGGGATTCTAACCTAAGCGGGCCGATTCCATAGTCTATGGGCGTAACCACTACACTGAAGGATAGAATCTTCTGGCTTTCCTTCAAGCTGGGAATTGGAAAACTGTATCAACATAATCCTGCTCTTAAGGTACTTATAGCCTAGGGTACCTGGGAGGGAGAGAGAGAGGAAAAAAAAGTGTAATGTTTTCCTCAGAGAAGTGATTATGTACCAAGCAAGCTATGAGATCTACTTCCAGTGATTCCTGTCTGTTGGTATTCACATCCTGGTGTAATCCTCTCTTTTTCAGTGTGGACTAGATTTACGGAGTCACGTCTCATGAATAGAATATGGCAGTAGTGACGGATGTCACTTCTGAGATTAGGTTATAAAAAGGCTGTGACATGTGACACATCTCTCTGTCTCTCTCTGTCTCTCTCTTGTATCACTTATATTGAAGGAAATAAGCTGCCATGTTGTGAGCAGTTCTAGACCCCTGAGGAGTGGTGAGGAAGTGGGGCCCTCTGTAAAGCAGCCCAGGAGGAAATGAAGTCTGTCAACAACCACATGGATGACCTTAAAAGTGGATTGTGCAGCTCTAGTTGAGCCTTGAGAGAACTGTAGATCCTGTTGACACCTCGATTGTAACCTCAAGAAAGAGCTTTTGCCAGAAGCACTTTTCCAGAAACTGTGAGATAATAAATACTTGTTATTTTAAGCTGCCACATTTGGGTTAATTTGTTCCAACACAGCAATAGATAACTAATATATGGCAGCACAAAAGCTTTTCCAGAACAGCTTTATAGAGGAACGTAGAGTCAAATTGCCATTTAATGTTTATTTTTGAGAGAGAGAGAGAGAGAGAGCGTGCGCACGCATGAGCAGGGGAGAGGCAGAGAGGGAGGGAGACACAGAATCTTAAGCAGGCTCTGGGCTCTAAGCTGTCAGCACAGAGCCCAATGCCGGGCTCGAACTCAATAACCATGAGATCATGACCTAAGCTGAAGTCGGACGCTTAACCAACTGAGCCACCCAGACACCCCCTTGTTAAAATTTTTTTAATGTTTATTTAAGTTGTGATTTAAAATGACAGATGTTTGCCAAGTAGGGAAGAGTGTTCTAAATAGTGGAACAGTCATAGATGCTAGAGGAAATAGCTGATGTTTGACCAACTAGAACACAGAGGGTGAGTTGGGACACGGGTAAGAGATGAGGCCAGAGAAATGAGTAAGTATACACACTAGGCTAAGGAGGCTTGATATAAAGTCAGATTCCCCCCTGTAGAATCACTCTTTAGGGATTTTTGTGGGTTATCTGAATGAACAAATATAGGAAGGCCAAGAATCTGAAAAATCCTTGGAATATTGGACCCCATAAGCCTATAAATTCAGCAGCCTTCACTGCAATTGATTTCAAGGCTACAGTTCTCTCTGCCTCAGGGGTTTTTATTTTATTCTTCTTCTAATCATTCTTTATTGTCATTAATGTTCTAATAAAATGCAATGCATGTAGCTTATTGCATGATTATGGGGCTCACTGAAGACTTACTGCGCTCCACCCCCCGTCTCAGGCATAGATCTGGAAGGGTCCCTGTGGAACTGCTGCACTTGATGGGAATGTGGAGACTGGAGTGTGGGGTGGGCCCTTGCCCTCCTTCTCACAGCTGGTAGAGACCCCTGCCCCATCTGTAGCCTGGTAAGGGTTAAGAGGGTAGGTTCTGAAGTCAGAGAGGCCCACATTAAAATCCTGATTATCAGCACAATCTATGTGAGCTTGGATAAATGACTCCACCTCTCTGAGTCTCAGTGTATCGTCTGTAAGGCAGAGAGTGGAGAAATGCCAGCATCCCAGGCTGTGGTGTGGATTAAATGAGATGGCCTGTGGGGTGTGCAAGCACAGGAGGGACTTGCTGGCAGTGTTGCTTACTGTTTTTTGTGATGTCTCAGGAAGCAGTCTCCCACTCAGATTCCTTTCTTCTTATTTCCCCCTCTTGCTGACTGTGGAATGATTGCACATATGAATCATGACTCTAAGTCCTCATTATGGTCCCAACACTTTCTTGGTTCCAACCCATAAGGGCTACCTAGGTTTGTGTGTTATCAGAATCCATATATTGGATGTGCTAGTTATCTATTGCTGCATAACAGTTTACCCCAAAACTTAGTGGCCTAAAACAGTGCACATTTATTATCTCATAATTTCTGTGGGTCAGGAATCTGGGCCCAACCCAACTGGGTCCTTAGCTTTTGGGTCTCTCACAGTCTCATTTGAAGAATTGACTGCATAAGGACCCTCTTTACAGCTCACGTGGCTGTTGGCAGGATTCATTCCTTTGAAGACCATTGGACTCATGGCTTCAGTTCCCTGCTGGCCATTGACTGGAGGTTGCCCTCAGCTCCTTGCCACATGGGCATCTCCAGTTTGCTTCATTGAGCAAACACAAGAGCTAGAGCAAGAGTGCCAATGAGAGAGAAGGAGAGAGGGAGTGAGGGAGAAAGAGAGAGAGAGACAGAGATAGTGAGTGAGAGAGCACCATAGTCTTTTGTAACCTAATGTCAGAATCAACATTCCATCACTTTGTAAGTTACCTGATCCACCCCACACTAATGGGAGGGGATTATACAAGGATGGAAATAGCAGAGAATTGGGGCCACATCAGAAGCTGCCTACCACACCAACGGGATCCTATTTGCATGGAAGTAAAACATACCACCAGATAGGGAAGAGTAAAGTTGGCATCCACACTAATATCAGCATGTTAGGATTTACTGGGGATAATGGCTCTCAGCTCTGTGATACTTGTTTCCCTGGTGGGAACTCATGCTCTCTCTTAGTCTCCTAATATTTGAAGATTGAGTCTCTGCTCGGAGGCTCTGGACCTCATTGTGACAAGAGTCTTTAGGGCCTTCTTCACGGTGATGGCTTAGAGATGCCATGAAGGGACTATCTCAGCACTCACGTGGGGGTGAAGCACCATGGCTCCTACACCCATGCCCACCCTCTTCCCACACTGCCTGCTTATGTGGACACTGTGTGTGTTAACAGTAACAGATTGTAACGGATTGTTTCAGACAGATGAGATGGTTTTGCACTGGGTGATCTTTCGTGGAAAAATTCTGTGAGAAATTTAAGTTTAAATATTTGATAAAGCTACTTCTGTCTGGGTGGTGTCCACCTGTTATATCAGGACCAGTGGAGTGAATGCCACAAAGGTCACTGAAGGTCTTAGAGACCCTTCTGGAGCTTTGATACTGATCACTCTCTGTGCTTAGAATCTATGATCACAGGCCCATGTAGTCCAGCCTTGGTTCCTTAGTCCCCAAGCCTGATCAGAGCTTTAGGACTCTGACGGGGGTCTGTCCAGAGCTGGTTCAGAGATGGGCGTTCATTGAGGGGCTCATGGGTAGGGGTTTATTGAGGGTCTCTGACTTTGGAGGGCAAGGCTAATCCCTACCACCCAAATGCCACATCCATCATCCCTCTCAAAGGCATCTCTCAGGACACCCATGTTTTGTTTGGGACACAAGAGGTCAGCTAAGTCCACACTCAGATTTTTAGTCAGCATTTTCTTGCAGTGCCCACTTCTTTCTTAGGTCCTGGTCACTGTGTGTTGACAGAATTTATTTCACCTAATCTGCACGACAGTCAGGAGAGGTATATATTGTTGACTCTGAGTTATGAAGTATGAAGGAACGGAGGTCCAGATGGTTGAAGTGACTTAGTTGGCAAGATGCCGAGCCAGGACTAGAATTCAGGCTGGTGACACCCTGAATTTTAGGCTGTTTCCAACATACAACTCAGTAGCAGCTCCTGAGAGCCAAAGAGGAACTTCTGACCAGTCCCTACCACGGGGGAGGCAGCATTGACATTTGCCCTCCCTGGCAGTGGCTCTAATGAAGTCACTAGGATCTCTGTAACAGAGACCTCCCAGCCTAGCACCCTCTCCTCCCACAGCCCAGCCAGTGCTTGTCCACCCCCCAGGCTTCAGCATGGCAGCCCTGTCTTAAGAGAGTCTCCATGCCACAGTCCCTGCATCGTTTCCTGCTGCAGCATCGAGCATGTTGAATTCTGAGCATCTGCTGCTTTCCCAGGTCAGTGAGTTCTGGAGGATAGGAGCTGGTACTGTTGCTGGCACCTGGCAGAGTGCCTGGTAGCAAATAGACACTCAGTAAAAGTTGATGGTGTTCAGGTATGACTGTAGCCATTTCCCAATGGGAGCTCCCAGGACTGTTTTTGTTTTTTAACTTTTTAAATGTTTATTTGTTTTTGAGACAGAGAGAGACAGAGCATGAGCAGGGGTGGGGGCAGAGAGAGAGAGGGGTTGAAGGGAGATACAGAATTCAATCAGCCTCCAGGCTCCAAGCTGTAAGCACAGAGCCTGATGTGGGGCTCGAACTCACAAACTGCGAGATCATGACCTAAGCTGAAGTTGGTCGCTCAACTGACTGAGCCACCCAGGCGCCCAGGACTGGTTATTTTTATGCAGCCCTTAAACTGGATTAATGCCCTTAGTTCCGTGTTCTCTCCATTCTTAGTGTGGACTGCACCAGCTTGCAATGGCATGCTCACTCATTTGCTGCTTAGGAGTTTGTGTTCTCCCCAAAACAGAACTTGAAACAAGAGTTTGGGTGTGAGTAGTTTATGGGAGGGGATAAAAGAGCAAACAGTGATTTCCAGAGGCAGATAAGGAGGAGCAGGTTGTGGCTGAGGGTAACTGGGCTCAGTCCCACTGGAGCTTTCTAAGAGGTGGTGTGAACAGACGTCAGCATGGTTCTACTGGGGTGAGGGAGCTGGGAAATTCATCCACCAGCTCCTGTCCCTCAGTGATTGTCCTGCAGGCACCAATGCACACAAAAACTTGGTGTAGATGCCCTCTGGGATAGGATATGAGAAGTTACAAGTCAGGATGCCAAGAGCACCTACTCATCCTCTTGTTGGAGCAGCAAGCTCTTTAATGACACTCCTAGCCAAGGCTTATGGGGAGAGCTTTCTATGTACCCGGCCTGTGTATGATCTTGTGTAGTTTTCACAACTATGGGATTACCTCCATCAGCTGCATTTTATGGATGGGGAAACTGACATTCACAGAAGCTACCTAACTTGTCCAGGCTGCTGAGTGGCAGAGCCTGGCGTCCTTCGTGAGTGTGCCAGATTCCTCAGGTGGTGGCCATTCCGCTCCATTGCACCTCTGATAGTGCTTTACAAATAAAATGATGACGAGGTTTAAAGGTCAATAAAAGGAATCCTGGAGATGACTTACAAGGCCTTGAGAAGATCCAGGCCTGGGCTAGCCACAGACTGGGTGAGAAAGAAAAGGCAAGGAAAGGGGAGAGTAGAAGCTTCAGGTGGCAGGTCCAAGTCAAGGGCAGCAGCAGAGCCAGACGACAGTGCAGGTCAGGAGATGTGGGGAGTCCACAGCGTGCGGCAGGGAGGGCAGAGAACACACTGCAGCTCCAGATACACCCAGAAGCACCTTGCAAATCAGCAGAAAGAGGGTTTTACAAAATGGAAGAGGCAATAAAGAATCAGTGGGACCCCAAGATCTCCATCTTGAATGAATCATTTGGGTGTTGCTCTGGTTCGCCATGCCTCTGGGATCACCCTTTTGGGACAACATGCCAGCCATCAAAGGACCCTCCCTTACAGATTGTGTGGCCAGGTCTTCACTAATGGGGAAAGTGAGAGTGGACAGGGGAAATGGCTCCCCCAAGGCCACAGAGCAGAACCTACTGGGCATCCCGGTTCTCACCCATGGATCAGTCATTGCCATTTACAAATGGACCCTTGCACCTCCGAGTGAACTTACAAACCAGGGAAAGTCTGTTACCCCAGCACCAGCCTTGTCACCTTCTGTAGAGAGAAGCAGGATTCTGCCTCGCTATGTGACTGTGAGGGTCACAGGAGGTTATAGAGGTAAGTCCACGCTCCCTGCCCATCCTGTGGCTGGTGCAGGTTCACGTGGTGCCCCTAGCCCTGCTCAGCCCAATCTGCAGGAGATGCTGGGCTCAGAGCCAAAGCCAGCACTGTGGAAGGGCCACAGTGGACCCCGGTACCGCCTGTACTTCCACCGAGGAGAGAAGCCTGTCGCATCAGACCCCTGTCCTCCCTCACCCTTTCCCTTCCTGGGAGAGGAGATGCAGTTGCTGTGTGATTCCAGGGGAGTTCCTTGGCCTCTCTCTGCACTCCATCCCCATCTGTGAAGTGCACAGCTGACTGGGATGAGTAAATGTTCTGATTTGAAGATAGATGATGGAAGGACATGGAAAGCATACGTGTTTTCTGACTGCGTCCCTGCAAGCTGAGGGTGTGTGGCTTGGAGGAGGGGTGAGATGAGTGTTTGTGGTTTGACTCCACTCTGCTGTGCACCAGGCTCGAGGTTGGGCAAGGTGTAGATTGCTAAGGTGTGGGAGGCATGGCCCTGCCTTCCAGGAAGGGCATGGGGCTGCCACGAACGACTGTTCTAAACACTCTGAATGTATTAACTAACTGCATCACTGCCACACCTCATAGGTGGATTCTATCCTTGTTCTCATTTTAAGAGCAGGAAACTCAGGCATGGAAAGGATGAGTAGCTTCTCCAAGGACATATGACTAGAAAGTTACTGAACCAGGGACTGAATCCAGATGGTCTGACTCCAGAGCCTGTCTCTTAAACCCTAAAGGATGGAACTTCACTACCATTCACCGAACGACTTCTATAAGCCTTCATCTCCCCAGCAATTTGGAAAGTAGAGATTACAGTCCTCATTTTATAACAAGGGAGGCAAGCTCAGAGAGGTAAAGTGACTTTCCCAAGGCCACACGACTCATATATATGAGAAACCTGGATTGGAATTCAGGTTGCTCTTAACAAGTGCATGAGAAGAAAACAGCCCAAGTTATACTACAGATTGTTAAGAATCCCGGCAGGAGTGTCAGGTGTGATGTCCAGCTTGTGGGGATGGGGGGTGGGTGGGGGGGAGGTGGGGTTTGAGTGAGGCCTGGAAGGATGGGTAAGGTGGGATGGGGTGGAATGGCATCTGCGTGAGGGCAGATGCACAGAGGCAGGAGAGTGTGGCAAGTGGGAGCAGAAGGGTGAGTGAGCTAGGGCAAACGTGGAGAGCCTTGGGTTCTAGGGGAGGAGTTCCAACCTCATTCATCGGCAATGGACAGCGGTAGTACAGGAACCAAGTGGGAATTAGGAAGGCGTGAGAGCTTTTCCAGAGCAGCTCCTCCCTCATCCTCCCCATCTCCCTCCCTCCCCTGGATATCAAATCCTGCCTTGTTTGGGGGAACTGCGGGGACTATTAGAGGTTGGCTGACTGCTGAGACCTGGTATCCCTGGGGTCAGTCACCTGGGGGTTCCCTTTGCTTCTCAGAGGACAGCCTTCAAGGAGCTTCCTTGCTGGTCAAGTTCACAGCACTTTATTTTTACCAGAGAGGTTGCCACAGAGCCACCTCCAAACGTGGTCATGGACTGGCTGTGCCAACAGGTTCCACTCCCCCTGGCAGCCTTGGCCCATCCCACAGGACGTCTTCGCACTCGACACACAGGATGAGTGGGATAGGCTGCTGTCGGCTGGCTTGGGGCCTGCTTATGAGAATAGGCTTACATTGGGCAAAGATCCCTCCCGGCTCTCTCTGCGATCACAAGCATTTCCTGCCCACGAAGGAGGGCCTTCCATCTCCGGGAATGGCCTTAGAGATGGAAGCATCTGTCAGGGTGCTCCAGGAAGGCTCGTGTGTCTCCCTGTGGGTAGGAACACAGTCAGGGCTGGCTTCGTGGTTCATGTTGAGATGGCATCGAGATATTTTAAGAAAATGAGTGCAAAACAGTGTAAATTGAGGATTCAGTCTCTTAGCAATAACATGTATTTAGTGTGTTGGGGACGAAAACAGCCTAAATTGTAGGAAAGTGTGATGAGCAAGACTTGACATAAATACATCAACAGAGATGAAATGCAGACCTGGAAATGGGGAAAGCCTGTCTCATGCGCCGCAGCGGATGTTGCCTGGCAGAGATGCAGGGACACGTCCTGGGCCTGTCCTGGGCTTTATCTTGGCTGTGGTGCTGGCAAAAGCCTAAATCGCTCTGATCTTTGGGCCTAGTGTCACTTGGAGGAGGGGTCTTCTGTGCCATGTTCTAAACGCCCGACGAAGCCTTTATGCCTGAAACCGGGGGGTTTCTGATGGCTGGGGCTGTGCAGCTGGGACTGGTTCCTATGTTCCCGGCTGTGCTCACAGAGAGCCCTCAGATTCTGACACTCGCCCCTTCGTCCTTGCGGCGTCTCCTGGTGATCTCTGTACTGGTCTGTGCTAACTTCCCTGCTCTAACTGAGGCTGTCCTCTGTTCACTGATTGCCGGTGCTGAAAAGACCCAACCCAGTACTGACCCTCTGGGCTCCTCTTTTGTCTTCTCTGCTCAGATCTGTGACTTTCTGAGGCATAGACGATGCCTCATCTGGTCCAAAGCTGTTCCCAAGGATTGACTGATTTTTATTTTTATTTTTATTTTTGATCTGCCAAAGAGAAGTGCCTAGAACAGTTGTTACCACGAAACAGGGCTGAGATGGTGAGCATGGTGAAGGGTGCTGCACACCTGGGGTGGTTCCCAGTTACGTGAGAATTTCCAAGCTGCAGTTTTTCCCTACCTCCCTTGGTAGGTAGAAAGTCCTTGATTCTTGGGTTGGTTTTTGATTTCCTCTGTTTTAATCTTTTGTCTAGACATTCAGGAGCCTACTGATACACTGCATTGCTCAGCACTTTCAGCATTATTTAATAAAGTACTTTTACATTTATTAGAGAGCGCTGGCTTAGAATGTAGACTTTGAAGACTCGCTGTCTAAATTCAAGTCCTGGCTCTGCTACTACAGGCTGCATGACCTCGAGTGATGCATTCTTCCCGGATTCGGTTTTCTCATCCAGTGGGGGCAATTATATCTCTAAATCATAAGCTGTTGTGGGGACAGATAAGTCAATAAATAAGACGTGCACACAGTAGGTCTACATAAGTGTTAGCTACTGTTGTTGTTACCATTATTAATACATTTACTCTCATGGCCAACTGTTTAGGTTAGTGGCATAAGCCAAGTTCCCTGGGCCCCAAGCTCCTTCCTGCACAGGCGCTGCTGCCTCCAATCCCTGGGAGTTCACCCTGCCTCAGGTATTTGGAGGGCTCCTGGGTGCTGTCTTACCTGCTTTTGGCATCCAGCCCCCATCCTCTGTAGCAAGCTAGCAGGCACAGTCTTCTGCTGGTCATTGCTGTCACTCTCACCCTGACCCTGGTTCTGCTTCCTGGCTTCCCTGGATGTTATTGCCTCTTCCTTGGCTAATGCAGGTCTAGCTGTTCTTCCATGACCATTTGGAGGTTCCAGGGCCTCTCCTGCAGAGTGACCCAGAGTAAAACAGGGAGAATGGATCATTGCCTTTTGATTTGCACCCTTTACACAGGACTCAGCCCTCCTGCCTGGTTGACCTCCCTCTCCAAACCCAAAGAAAATCCACTCTGAAACATTAGTGAGCAGTGGAGCTTTTACTTGAGGTTGAGTCAAGGATATGGCTTCATTCCATACTATCTGGCAAAGCACCTAGTGAACACTTCTTTAGCTTACTAGGATTGTCTGCCCATTACCTCTGACCCTCCTCCCTCCTCTCTTTGGTGGTCAGGATTTTTCTCTTTTTCTGGATCACTGGCATCTTGCTCACCTCAACCCCTAAGGTGTTGATCAGGGATATGGAAGGCCTCTCGCTATGAATGAGCTCTCACACACCAGTGTTGAGAAGGTAAACGTTTCTTCATATGCTGCACAAAACAGAGTTACCACTCCTCTGGGTCATTGCCCCTGTCACTAACCAGCCCTCCAGTGAGTTTGTGTTTTCAGTTCTACTCAATTCCAGGTTCTTTTTCAACTCACACAAGCATGTGCTGGAGAATTTGCTCCTTCCAATGCTGCAGCCCGCCTCCTGACTTACAGAAGTGCCAGAAGTGTGGTATCAGGTACCTTTCTGTGGCTGGGTGACTTCATATGGCTGTAGCTGGCTTTATAATAAGTGTTTCATGCATAGGCTATCTTTACCCATTGGGAATACTCAGTGAGAGCATGTTCTCTGTCTTTAAGACCAGTCCATCCAAGTCTGTGCTTTTAGGTTACAGAAACTCACAGCCTTTAGGAGTATGTGACAGTGCATGACCTCAGAGAGTACTCAGGGGTCAGACCATATCTATTAGATGGAAATGACATATCTGTCTGGATCCAGTCACTAGACATTGATACTCAGAATGTGCTCCACCAACCATCTGGATCTGAATTACACTGGGGAGTGTGCAGCAAATATAAATGCCTGGGCTTTCCCAGGACCTACCAAATCAGAGCCTCAGGAGGAAGGGATGAGCATCTGAGTTCTGAACAAGGGTCCTACTAAATGCTTTTGCATCCTCAAATCTGAGAATCACTGCTCTAAACTGTGAGCTCCATTCAGGCAGAAACCTCAATTATAGTCTTCAAGCAGACAGTCTCGGCTCTCCTCTTCCTCCCACTGGATACAAAGAAAGAGCCTCTCCTCTAATTCCCTTGCAAGTAGGTGAGACCTGTAATCATTTCTAGTTAATGGGCTGTAAGTATAAATAAATCTTATTACTTGTGGGCCAAAGTATAGAAAAGCAGGGGTGAGTCCTCCGTCTTCTCTTTCTGTGGTGACCCAGGAGGCCATGTTTCCCAGGTGGTACAGCTCCAAGGACCTTTGTCGTCCTGGCTTCCCCAGTGGCTGTGTAGAGCAGAGCCCCGTAGCTGAGCTACTGATATTACAGGATTAATTTATTACACCATCACCTAACATTATTTTTTCCTATATAGAAGGTAAACTCAACATCTTTCAGTGATGTTGGACAATTGATTTATGTGTCATTAAGAAATTTAATGAAAGGCACTTGGGTGGCTTAGTTGGTTAGGCCTCCAACTTTGGGTCAGGTCATGATCTCAAGGTTCATGAGTTCAAGTCCCATGTCAGGCTCTGTGCTGACAGCTCAGAGCCTGGAGCCTGTTTTGGATTCTATGTCTCCCTCTCTCTCTGTACCTCCCCTTCCTGCACATGCATATGCTTGCACGTTCTCTCTCTCTCTCTCTCTCTTTCGCTTTCTCTCTCTCACAAAAATAAATAATTTAAAAAATTCAATAAAAAAGTTTAATGAGATTTGCTTCCTGCTCTGGTAACAGTTGGGGGTGAAGTACTATCTGCCTGCAGGGGACGGGGCTGGGGTGAGGGTGTGACAAATGAGGTATGTCGGGTATAAATGGAAGGAGGTCAGCCTCATAGAGTGAGCACCTTCTTCAATTTTGCACCCGATGTGCCTCTCATGCTCATCCCAGGCCTGGCATTGGCAATGGAAAAGGCCCAACCTGTTAAGCTAAGCACAGCTGGGGAGAGCGTCTGTGTTTTAAAGGAGAAAATAAAAAATGAATTGTAATCTCAGCCCTTCCTTCATGCAACAAAGAATTGCAGAGACCCACAGTCAGAGCCAGGCACTGGCCTGGCCCTTAAGGAAGTCACAGTGAAATGAGAAGGCCAACAAATGAGGAAAACATGGGGTGGTTGGTTCCCAGGGAGGTGCAGAATGCGCCAAGAGCCTGGGAACCCAGATGAGGCAGAGGCTTCCTCAGCTGGAGCTGGGAGGACAGCTCAGCTTCCCTGGCAGATGATGAGGTGAAGATGCTAAGTGGAACAGTGCCTTGTGCTTGTGTTTGGAGAAGGGGTGATCATAGCTGAGGACCCTTGTTCAGATGCCCCAAGTGGTGATGATTTGTACAATAGTGTGGACCCAGACTTGGTCTGGTTTTCCAGGGGAGGTGGTTCCAGATACGCACCAGTTAGGAGGGCATATACCAAGTGCTGGCCAGGGTACCTGACACCATGCCTCATTGTAGGAAGTGTTCAGGAAAGGTCATTTCTCCTTCCTCCAACTCTGTTGGCTGGATTTGTGTTGTAGAAATTGTCAAAGAGAGGGAGAAGGCAGGAAGCTCTATAATGAAGAGATTGTTAACATTATAATAGTCATCATAATATTAACTGAATACTTATTATTTTAAAAATTTTTAATGTTTTATTTCTGAGAGAGACACAGACAGACAGACAGCATGAGCAGGGGAGGGTTAGAGAGAGAGGGAGATAAAGAATCTAAAGCAGGCTCCAGGCTCTGAGATGTCAGCACAGAGTCCGATGCAGGGCTTGAACCCATGAACTGTGAGATCATGACCTGAGCCGAAGTCGGATGCTTAACCGACTGAGCCACTCAGGTGCCCCATATTAACTGAATATTTATGATGATGTCCCAGGCATGAGTCTAAGCACTTTGCCTGTTAGAACTCACCTAATCCTCACATCCCAGTGAGGGAGGTACTGGTATTCATCTCCTATGGCTGTTGTGACAAGTCTCCACAGACTTGGTGGCTTTAAAACAACATAGTTTATTATTCTACAGTTCTGGAGGTCAGAAGTTCTTCGGGAAGCTTCAAGGGAGAATCCATTTCCTTGCCTTTTCCAGCTTCATAGAGGTCACCTGCATTTCTTGACTCATGGCCCTTTCTGTCTTCACTGTTGCCTGAGCTTTACTGATGCCATGATACCACTTATGATTACACTGGGTCAAACTGGATCATCCAGACTTACCTGTTTATCTATCTTCAGGTCAGCTGGTTAGCATCTGTAATGAAATTCTCCTTTGCTAGGTAATCTGACATATTCATGAATCCTGGGGATTAGGACTTAGACATCTATGGGTGGGGGGCATTATTCTGTCTACCTGAGAGTACTGTCAGTCAAGGATGTGCTGTTAATGGAAAGACAAAGACCACTGTGGCGATTAGAAGAGTGAGCACTGAGTTTACTTATTTGCCAACCAAAGGGAGATATGCTGGGGAGGAAATTCATCAAGTAGTTCCTTAAAGGGAAGATGTCAGGGAATTTTTTGTGTTAGGAAAGGGAGTTTGGTTGTGATTATACTAACTAAGAATAGCCATTTCCTTCTGAATTGGATGGAATGAGTCCATTTGTTTATACATGGTTGGTTAAAAGAAGTCTCACTGTATATTAGCCAAGAAAGAATCTTCAGTTGGGTCTATGGAGGGTCTCTTCTCATGGGTCACTCAAGTCCATAGATATTTATTAGCTGCTGCTAATAAATAAAAGAGCCAGTGGGTGAAACCCAGCACTCAGTTTTGCTTAGGTGAAAAGGCCTTTTAAAAAAAAGTTTTTTATGTTTATTTATTTTTGAGACAGAAACAGAACATGAGTGGGAGAGGGGCAGAGAGAGAGGGAGCCACAGAATCTGAGGCAGGCTCCAGGCTCTGAGCTGTCAGCACAGAGCCCGACGCAGGGCTCGAATTCATGTACCGTGAGATCATGACCTGAGCCGAAGTCAGATGCTTAACTGACTGAGCCACTCAGGCTCCCTCCCCCACCCTTTTTAAAAAATGTATTATTGTTCACAGTTTACAAAGGAGGAAATTCTGGCTTGGAGAGATCACATCCTTGTGAATAGTAGTGCCAAGATCTAAGCCTGAACAGTCAGATGCTAAGTCCCCCTTTTTACCCATTGTTCTCCAGGACCCTGGTGCCAGACCTGGCAGGCACTCTCCCATATCCATCCAAGTGAGAAGAGGCTGCAAGTGGGAATTCAGCAATGACACTTCCTGGAGGTTGAGAGGCTCAGATGGGAAAATCAATGCATATCTCTGCCAGGAGTTTTGGGATAATGCATTTCCTGAGTGAATGGGGACATTTGTAGATGAAACTCACCAACCATCAGGCAGTGCCTCTCGCAGCAGAAAACATGATCAGCTTCTGACATTAACCCCAGGGCAGGAAGGAGCAGCTCATTAAGCTCTGGCGGAGATGCTGACAGCCGCCGATGTGCGACCATGTTTATAAACGACTTACAGTGGGGACCAGTGACGCCTCATTACAGGCACCCATCAAGGGCCCGTTCTTCCCTCTTCATCCCCCACCATCAATCTTCCAGTGCAGAGCTCGTAATTAGGACCTGTATTGACTCTTGATCAATTTGTTTTGTTAGGTGAAGGAAGAACACTGCTGGTTATGTGTACACATTGAAAGGGCTGTCACGTAAAGTGTGTGGGTGTGTTGGGTGGGAGGAGGTCGTGGTGGTGCGTCTGGATACCTGGCTCTGCCTGCAGCCACAGAAATGTGCCCATGGGACTCCTTTCCTCTGCAGCCACCATGGCAGCTGGGGCCTAGCGTCTGAGGATGAGCTGGGGCATCTGATACCGTCACTCATGAATCACATAGAACTGCCAGCTGCTGTTTACCGAGCGCCTCTTGTGAGCCAGATATACTGTGTTGTGCCATGTGAGTTCATTCTCGCATCAGCCCCGCCAAGTGTCTGCAATGGAAAAAGGGAGGCTTAGTGTGAAAAAAATAAGTTACCAGGGTCAAGAGAGCCCTACAGTTACTGGGGATGTTGCCTTAAATATGTAATGTCATTTAGACCAGAAGTGGGGAAAGATCTTTGGCACAGCCCAGTGGGTGATACTGTCATGTCTGAAGAAAGTTGTCATCAAGTGGGTAGGGTTAAGGGGGCTAGAGTCTGTCCCAATAGTAACAAACAAGGAACCCTGGAGACTAAGTTGGCTGAGGATGTGTACCCCTCTGGGGTATTGCTGCCTCAGGTATCAAAGATCTTGTCTCTTCCTGAGAAAAGTACTTTATTGAGAGGTAGACCATCAGGCCCTCTCCAGCTTGTCACACATCCTGATCGCATGCCCGCACTCACATGACAACTGTCTGATGACACATTGGCCTTCAGTGTAGATTCTTCATGGATATATAACGGTTGTTTTAGCCATTGCACTTCTTTTTTTTTTTTTTTTTTAAGTGTTTTATTTATTTCTAGGAGAGAGAGAGAGACAGCGTGAGCAGGGGAGGGTCAGAGAGAGAGGGAGTCACAGACTGAAACAGGCTCCAGGCTCTGAGCTGGCAGTCAGCACAGAGCCCGACGTGGGGCTCGAACCCACGAACCGCGAGATCATGACCTAAGCGAAAGTCGGACGCTTAACCGACTAAGCCACCCAGGCGCCCCTAGCCATTGCACTTCTTATGGTGAATCTGGGTGTAGGCATCAGCTTCTTATAAGCTTGGTAAATGTGAGTCTATCCCCAAGGGATGGCTGCACCATTTAGTTCAGGACAAGGACAAGATCCAGAAATTTGGAGCTACAACTGAACAGATACACTTGATGAATTCTTTTGAGAAATCTGTTACCTTTTCTGGGTGACATTGGGTTCTTATGGCTTATCAAACAAGCCATGGCCATTACCTTTTAGTGTTGAGGGAAGCAGGACTTGACAGTCTATCTGCTGACTCTGATTCCAGTACTCTCTCTTGATGCCCAACATCACCTTCCTCATCTTGGTCTTCTAGTACAGACATTCTGTAGCTAGGGCTCTTCCCTGGAGAAGATGAGTGGAGACAGAGGTGGGGATGAGAGCTTTAGGCCTCTCCCAGTTTGGGGCGCCTGGGTGGCTCAGTCAGTTGAGCGTTCAACTTTGGCTCAGGTCACGATCTCACAGTTTGTGAGTTTGAGCCCCACGTCGGGCTCTGTGCTGTCAGCGCAGAGCTTCTTTGGATCCTCTGTCCCCCTCTCTCTGTCCCTCCTCACTCTCAAAAATAAACATTAGAAAAAAACCTCTCCCACTTTGGTGCAGGAGAGGAAAGGAACAGAAGTTGGGCTCTCTGATCTGCTCACTGGGTTTCATCTTTTGAGGCTCAGAGTTCTGACTGAGTCCTAGCTTTTCTCTTCAAGGAGAAGGTCAGAGGCTGCGCAGGGCCAGGAGTGTCTTTAGATGTGATGACCAGAAGAGGGGAGTTGTGAAAAGGCCCAAGATGGTTCCCTGACTCATATCGTTCTTAATAAAACTCAGATGTGGTGTTTTTTTTCTTACAGAAGAGTCCATTTTTTTCTGACTCTGGGGAGGAGCACAGATGTAAACTCAGAATTTGTTTGTAAATTTTTCTGATGGTCCTCCTATTGAAAGGTGGGGTCTATGTCCCCTCTCTTTGAATCTGGTTTTGCCTTAGTGACTAGCTAGATGACCACTCAAGTAGGATGGAAGTGATGCTGTGGCTTCTAAGGGTACGTCATAAGAGGACATACTGCTTCCTCCTGCTTCTCTCGGGACTCTGACCACCACATACGAATACGGAACTGAAGCTGCCATGTTGTGAGGAAGCTTAGGACACATGCAGAGGCCACATGTAGGTGTTCTGGCTGGCTTTCCCAGCTGGGATCCTACCAGCAGCCAGCATCAAACACCAGTTATGTGAGAAAGATGCCTCCACATGATTCCAGCCTCTAGCCATTAGTCACCCCCAGCCTTTGAATCTTTCCAGCGGAAGCCCCAGACACGGAGGACTACATATAAGCCACCCTCCCTCTGCCCTGCCCAGTTCCTGACCCCAGACTACATGAGCATTATAAAACGGTTGCTTTATTTCACTAAGTTTTAGGGTAGTTGTTTATGCAGCAAAATAGAACTGGAATGGTCACTGGTTCTGTGGCTTGGAATTAAGCCCTTATTTGAACCAAACACAGGACAATGATATCCATTCCACACTGTGTGAATGCAACAATATATATATATCGAAGATGCTGGCACGCAGTAGGTGCTCAGGAAATTGTGGCTCCCTAATCTTCTAGAAAGCTCTTTCCGTGTCTCCTGGCCTCCTCTTTAGGGAATATGAGCCTTTATTGCCAAGTCAAAAGGAAAGTTTTACATGGGCTCCACTGCCTGTTTCTAATTAAAATCATAAAAACTCTGTTAGCACCATAATAACTTCTGCCAGGCTGAAGGCAAGTTTCATAAACAGACTTCTTCAAGGGAATCTGAAGCTACTTCTGTAAAATAAAACTTTTCAAAAAGTCAGCCCTCAGGGCCTAAGCCACAAAAACAAAAATAACAAAGAACACTTCCTTATTCCTAAGGTGGTGGTTCTCAAAGTGTGATGGAATCTTGTGGGGAGCTGGCCGAATATGCAGATTTCTGGACCCCAACATAGAGTATGCATTTTTGTGTAGCCCAGAAATCCAGTTTTTTTAAAAGTAGGCTTCACACCCAGCATGGAGCCCAGTGTGGGGCTTAAACTCACAACCCTGAGATCAAGACCTGAGCTGAGTTCAAGAGCTGGATACTTGACTGACTGAGTCACCTAAGTGTCTCTAGAAATCCGAAATTTTAATAAGCACCCTCATTCTGGTGAATTTTTAAAATGGCTTCATTGAAATATAATTCATATATCATACAGTTCACTCATTGAAAGTATACTATTCTATGATTTTTTTATAAGTTTGCTTATTTATATTGAGAGAGGGAGGGAAAGAGAGAGAGAATTCTAAGCAGGCCCTACACTGTCAGCACACAGCCCGATGTGGGACTTGACCTCATGAACTGTGGGATCATGACCTTAGCTGAAATCCAGAGTTGGATGCTTAACTGACTGAGCCACCCAGGTGTCCCCAATTATTTAGTACATTCACAGAGCCGGACACTGATCATCAGTCAGTTACAGAACATTGTCATCCAAAGAGAACCCCCAAATACTTTGGCTGTCATCTCCTCAATTCCCCCCAACTTCCCTGGCCCTTAGCAGTCACTAATCCACTTTGTGCTTCTATAGATTTGCCTGTTCTGGAAATTTCAAATGAATGGAATCATATGATAGGTGGTCTTTTGAATGACTTCTTTCAATCAGCATAATGTCTTTGCGGTTCCACATTGTAGCATCATTGGTACTTCATTACTTTTTATTGTTGAATAATATTCCATTTTATGAATATACCACATTTTATTTATTCACTCATCAGTTGATGGTCATTTGGATTGTTTCTACTTTTTAGCTATTA
The DNA here is from genome assembly GCF_003009895.1 of Hyaena hyaena. Classification (NCBI taxonomy): domain Eukaryota; kingdom Metazoa; phylum Chordata; class Mammalia; order Carnivora; family Hyaenidae; genus Hyaena; species Hyaena hyaena. The sequence goes on from NW_024080657.1 coordinate 5,438,825, forward strand.
GGAATAATGTTGCTATGAACATTCACTCATATACAAATTTTTATGTGAATGTGTGTTTGCATTTCTCCTAGGTATATATTTCTAGGACTGGAATTGCTGAGTTTTACTGTTACTCTGTGTTCAATTCTTTGAATAACTGCTGGACTATTTTACAAAGCAGCTCTGCCATTTTATATCCATATCAACAATGTATGAGGGTTCTAGTTTTTCTACATTTTTGCCAATATTTGTTATTATCTGTCTTTTCAATCATAGTCATCCTGGTGGGTGTGAAATGGTATCTCATTGTGGTTTTGACTTGTATTTCCTTTTGGCTAATGATGTTGAGCATCTTTTCCTGTGCTTATTGACCATTTTCCCATCCTTTTGGGATAAATATCTCTTATCCCCCCTTTTTTATTGTAAGAACACTTAACATGAGATCTACCCTCTTAACAAAATTTGAAGTATTAAATATAGTATTGCTAACAATATGCATATTGTTGTACGGATCTGCAGAACTTACTCATCTTGCATGATAGAACCTTTATACCTATGGAACAACAGCTTTCCATTTCTCCCTTCCCCAGCCGCTGGCAACCACCATTCTACTATCTGCTTCTATCAGTTTTTCTATTTTAGATATTTCATAAAAGTAGATTCCTGCAGTATTTGTCCTCTGTGACTAGCTTATTTCATATAGCATAATGTCTGCTAGGTTCATCCTTGTTTTTGCATGTGGCAGGATTTCTTTCTTTCTTTCTTTCTTTCTTTCTTTCTTTCTTTCTTTCTTTCTTTCTTTCTTTCTTTCTTTTTATGGCTTAATAATATTCCATTATATTTATATACTGTACTTTATTCATTCATCTGCTGATGGGCATTTGGGTTGTTTTCATGTCTTGGCATTGTGAATAATGCTGCAATGAACATGCAAGCACTAATAAGACAAAAATAAATGAAGTGACATCCCATGTTCGTGGATCAGAAGATGTAATATTATTGATCTACAGATTCAATGCAATCCCTATCAAAATCCTACTGGAATATTTTTGCAGAGATAGAAAACAGTCGTGCAATTTATATGGAACCATATTGGACCCTGAATAGCCAAAAATAATCTTGAGAAAGAAGAAAGCTGGAGGCATCACACTTTCTGATTTCAAAATATATTACAAAACCATGGTAATTAAATCAATATGGTACTGGCATAAAGATAGCCATGTGGAAAAACAGACAAGAATAGAGGTCCCAGAAATAAACCCATACATATGGACAACCAATTTTTGAAAAAATGTTTATACATTTTTGAGAGAGAGAGAAAAAGAATGTGAGCAGGGGAAGGGCAGAGAGAGAGAGAGAGAGAGAGAGGGAGATGGAGAATCTAGGGTAGTCTCAAAGTGAGCTGTCAGCACAGAGTCTGACATGGGGTTTGAATCCATGAACCGTGAGATCGTAACCCAGGCCGAAAATGGACACTTAACCGACTGAGCCTCCCAGGTACTACTATGAACAACCAATGTTTTTAAACAATTTTTTTAAATGTTTATTTAAAAAAATTTTTTTTACATTTATTTTTGAGAGACAGAGGCAGAGCATGAGAGGGGGAGAGGCCGAGAGAGAGGGAGACACAGGATCTGAAGCAGGCTCCAGGCTCCGAGCTGTCAGCACAGAGCCCGGCGCAGGGCTCTAACTCACGAACCATGAGATCACGACCTGAGCTGGAGTCAGACACTCAACCAACTGAACCACCCAGTTGTCCCAAATGTTTGTTTATTTTTAAGAGAGAGAGAGAGAAAGAGAGAAGGAGAAAGAATCCGAAGCAGGCTCTAGACTCTGAGTTGTCAGCACAGAGCCTGATATGGGGCTCAAACTCACAAACTGCAAGGTCATGACCTGAGCTGAAGTCAGATGCTTAACCAACTGAGCCACCCAGACTCCCCTGGACAGCCAGTTTTTGATAAGAATGCCAAGAATGCACAATGAGGATAGTCTCTTCAACCAATGCTGTTGGGAAAACTGGATGCAAAATTGACCCTTACCTTACACAATCCCCAAAACCCAACTGAAAATGGTTTGAAGACTTAAGTATAAGGTTTAAAATTGTAAAAAACCCCAGAAGAAAACATAGGGACCAAGCTTCAGGACGTTGGTCTTTGTAGTAATTTCATTACTATGACACCAAAAGCACAGGTAACAAAAGCAAAATTAGACAAGTTTGATTACATAAAACTGAAGAGCTGCAAAGCAAAGGGCACAATCAACAGACTGAAAAGGCAGCCTATGAAATGGGAGAAACTGTTTACAAGCCATGTATCTGATAGGAGATTAATATCCAAAGAATACAAGGAACTCCCACAGATCAATAGCAAAACAAACAAACCAAAAAACAACAACAAAAAAACCCCAAACCAATTTCTAAAGGGCAAAAGACATGAACAGGCATCTAAAGAAGATACACTAATGACCAAAAGGTATATGAAAAATGCTCAACATCTTTAATCATCAGGGAAATACAAATCAGTCACAATCAGATACTATCTCATGGATTTTTAAAACAATAATGGTTACTATTAAAAAAATAAAGATAAGTTGTACATTATTGGTATGAATGTAAAATAGTGTAGCCATAATGGGAAACAGTATGGAAGTTCCTGAAAAAAATTAAGACTGGAAGCACTGTATGATCCAGCAATCCTCCTCCTGAGTATATATCCAAAAGAATTGAAAGCAGGATCTTGAAGAGGTCTTTATGCCCCCATCACATTGAGTTTTGATACTTTCCATCCTTGGTTTCAGAGCTCAAGGGAACCTTTAGGAAGAGGATGGCTGGCTCTGAGAGGGCATGAGGTTGTGATCCCTCTGGATGTGAGTGGGGTCTGGCTGGTGTTGCGGTGTGGTGCTCTGGTGTAGTTCATTGTCATAGCTCAGATAGCGGGTGTGCATCTGCCCGCCTATGGATGGGCAGCCTCATTATAGTTCCTTCCACAGGGGACAGCTCTGAGTCCCCATCTGCACATGGACTAAGCACTGGGCCCCTCTGGAAATACTTCTGTGAACTCCAGAGGTGCTTGTACTAATAGCTTGAATATTTCCACTACCAGCTTGTGGGTCTCAGTGATGTCTGTTTGTAGTTGCTAACTTTAGCAACTGCCCTCTGAGTAGGACAGACGTTCCTCTTTCCTGGTCTCTTGAGGATGTGACTTCTTGCATATAAACAGAGTTGCTGCTTCCGATCATTTTTTTTGTCCTGGATACTTGGCCTCCTTCAGAGGAGAAAGACATTTACTAATGATTATTTTTGGCCAGGCTCTGTTTTAAGCACTTGACACAAAACCCCATATATTTGGTTTCAAGAGCTAAGGCTCAGAAAGGTTAAGTACCTTGCCCAGGGTCATAAGGTCTTTAAGGGGTAGAGCCTGGACTTGAACTCAGGAAGTCTGGCTTTGAGTCTGCTGTCAACCAACCCTATCCCTCTGAGTGCTGAGCCTACCACACAACATATTGGGATGCTGCCTCCATCAGGTCATGTGATCCCAGGGACATCTCCCTCACCAAACTCTTTTCTGTATCCCTAATACTACTGCCTAAGAGATATTCCTTGTGAAGGAATATGTGTGCCTCAAGGTATGAGTAGCAGCAAGGCTTTAATTCCACAGGGAAACTGTTGGGGGGCAGCCATGGAAGCACCAGCTAGAGCGGGAGGAGACGCTCATGTCCTGAGTCATGAACAGCGTGAGGGGTGGGTGAAGTTCTCTGCTTTTTTTGGCCTGTTAGGAGGGGGAGCAGCGTGGACTGCGGTGCCTGTGACTAGGTCACCATGTCCCTGAAGGGGACCCACTGGCTATTACTGACACGTCAAGAGTGGAACCAGGAACTGTGGGTGATCCAAAAACATAAATTTATGAAAATAGCACTCCCTGTTGAGAAACATCAGCTCAACTAGCAAGAGAAAAGCCAGCATCAATGCCACCTACCAGGAACTAAATGGCAGGAAGATGGCTTAGTAGCTGCTATAAACGCATTACACAGGAGAGGCTCAGAGATTATGTGCAAGATGCTAGGGGGTGCACCGATATCCCAGCACCACCACAGAGACAAGTGCATGGACTTGGGCCCATAGTCTGTGTCCTCGCCTATCACTCTGGCCAGAGTACCAAAGATGGGCACAGCCTGGATCCTTCCCCAAGCCCTAGAAGTGGATGGTGCCAGCAGGTTCATTTTGGTGGTCTGTACAAGGGCCAGGAGTGGAAGGAGGACACAGTCCCATGCTCTCAGCTGGACTTCCATAGGAGTAGACTCAGACAAGGGAAGGGTGCAGTGGTTGATTGCAGTGGTCCCAGAAAGCCTCAAGGGAAGCGGGGAAGTGATATAGGGAAGGGAGATAATTATGAGAATCGACTCCTATCTTGCTTTGAGGAGTTTAGTCTTCATTGACCATTGCCCCAGCCTCCTGAAGTGGATTAATGTGACAACGAACACCTGTAAAAGCTAGGTGGGTCCCCCAGTGAGGGTGGTTTGAGGGGCAAGGGATAGGCTGGTATTCACAGAACGGGTGTCAGACTTCATGGAAACTGGGGATAAACCTACTTCTGATGCTTGAGAGCAGGGAAGAAGTAAGCAAGAAATGAAGGTGCACTAAATAAATACTGAGATCACATTCTGGAGTTCCATCTGTGCTCTCCATTGATACATATGCACAACTAAAATGAACATAGGCCTTGACACTGACATCACAATGAAGTCACAGTTTTCCCTGGGGACTAGGGCAAAATTGCAGAGAGTTGTTCTTATGTCTGAGGGACCTGGTGTCTTTGTTGGTGGGAGGCCACATTTCCCAGCCTTTCTTGTGCAAGCAGCTATTTCTAGATACAACTCCCTGATTGTTTAGCTCCTGGTGGATCTGTTTGATCTGGAATTTCCCCAAGGCCTTGTTCTTTTTGCCAGCTGAACAGATTACATTGATTGATGTGTGTGTTTCAAGTCATTTTTAAATAACCCAAATCTGCCTACACTCCCAGCACTGACAGCAGCATGTTTCCTGACATCTGGGGTGGTGTGCCTGGGTGGGCATGAAAGGACAGTGGAAGGCAGACCTTTCATGGACAGCTTCATCAGAGAGGCCTTACAATAGGACCTGTCTCGGGCTCATGCATGCCCAGCCAGGTGCCCTGGTATCCACAGGGCCTGGGGACCCTTGTGCTCTGAGTGGACTCTGCTGGCCCCTGTCTACTTCAGACCTGCTTTCCTGGGCCCCAGAGAGTGACTGATAAGGCAGGGGGCTGGGGCCACAGTTGGCCTGGGTGGCCACAGAAGTCCTGTGGGTCCCATGCTGTCCTGAGTTCAGTTATTCCTCCTGCTTATTTTTTGTGTTTTGGAGAAATCAGAGCCTTGAAGATTTGCCCCCAGACTGCTTCCCTTTTTCCCCTCTCCCCTTGCACACTTTCTTTCATCCATCAGGCAAGCCTTTAATAGAAGGGCATGGCTATGGGAATTTAAAACCAAGGAGCTAAACTCAGGTCTGTGCACACCGTCCACACTCACCTTTCCTGGACTCAAGCTGCTGAGACCTGGAGTTTGGTTCTCAGATGGGCCTCATACTCACCTTTAGCCCCTGGTTCCCATCTTGCAGGTGGCTTCCCCTCCCACCTGGCAGTGCCAGCCTACATACCAACGCACTTCCCATGCAAGTCAGCCTCTGCGCTCCTGCAGCATGGCACTCTCCTGCTTTCTTCTCATGCAGTGTTCAGAAATAACGTGATCTTCTCTACTGAAAACCACGGGCCAGTGTCCGACACCTCATTCTAGTCACCTAATGGAAGCACCTGCAAATTACAGCAGTGTTTGGCAAACTTCTTTTGTAAAGGGCCAGAATGCTTTAGGCTTTGTGGGTCACATGGTGTCTGTTGCAACTGCTCAACTTTGCCATGTAGTGTGAGAGCAGCCATAGATGATGTGTAAATGACTCGGCCTGGCTGGGTTCCATAAAACATTATCTGCAAAATAAGCAAGGGGCTGGATTTAGCTTGCCAACCATATTTTGCTAATACTGGGGAGCAGAAGAGGGAGGGAAGCAAGCAGTGAAGGTACACTAAATACTGAGATCACCTTCTGGAATTACGTCGAGGCCTGCATTGGTACATATGCATAAATAAATAGTTTTGCTAACTCCTGAACTGGAGCTTAGGCTCTGAGAATAATTACACTGGTTGCAGTAATTTATTGACTGCATGCTAAAAGTCTAGCTTCTAGGTTCCTTATCTGGAGGTTCTGCTTTGGTGGCTGTGGAGTGGGACCCATGAATCTCTTTTTTTGAAAACTACATGGATAATTGTGCAGTGCAGCTAGAAATGCGGTACAAGTCATCTCTTTCTGCTGGGACAGTGACAGCGGTACAATTGGGTCAGTGGCAAAGCTGAGAGCAAAGCTCTGGTCTTTCTCCCAGACTGGAATCCCCTCTGTTTCTACCCATTCCTTTGGAGACTTCTGGGGACCCTTCCTGGAAAACCAGAGCTCAGCTGTGGGCATCAGTGGGCTCAGATGATGGGAGCATTTCTCACCTCATTAGTTTTCAGTTGCCTGCCATTTGCTCAGGAGGAACTGCCCACTGCACAGTTAAGGCTAAGGACAAGAATATTAATAAGTCACATGGAGAAGAGCTTGCAACTTTCCAGAGTGGACATGAGAGATGGAGACTTTGAAAGCAAACCCATTTCCTTGGCCCCATGTCTTTGAAAAATCAATCTGAGCCATTTTCAACCTGAGCCCACTTACTCATTCACTCATTTATTCATTGAATTTTTCGTGTATCTGACTAGCATGTATTTAGCATCTATTTGGAGCCGGCTCCTGTTCTGGTATCCAAGAGGTATAGCTGAATCAGAGATTATATTTGTCTTCACTTTACTCTGATTTATGTGACCAAGGGAATACATGTAGGAGTGTCTGGAGAAAAAGGGAGTCAGCCTTTTATCAGAATCAGGAATCAGTTTGGGACAGGAGTCTGGGCTACATCAGGAGTCATTCTGGGGCCCAGGATCAGGGATAAGTTTCTGGTCAGGAAACAGATTATAGAATGCACAGGCCCATTTCCTTGAGCTTTGTTGCCACAGAGAGGCCTTAGATATGGGTGGACATCCTGGGTGCTCTTTCTCATGACCAGCAACATTGATCTCAGTCATGATAAATCTGTTCCCAGGCAACAGGGCTATATGATCTTGAACAAGGTGGGAAGGGACTTAGTAGGATCCGAGTATCTTCTTACCTTCTTATTAGAGTATTCTCTACTCACTGGAGGGAGGGTGAGGGAGCAGTCTGGTCAGAAAGACGGTTTTTGTAGAACCAGTTTTGGGAGTAGAGCCATTGTAAGATTTAAAGATCAACCCACCTTAAGGATGAATCACAATTCCAAAGCAGAAAGATATTTTACACTTTACAGAGACAGTATTTTATTTCATAAAAAGGAATTGCTAAGCTACTGCCATGTGATTTTAGCTGAATATTTTTCCACGTTAAACCCACAGAATGTCAGAGCTGGAGGATTGTTCTGGTTAGTTGTCTTTAAACTGTGCTCTCTGGACTCATTCATTTCTCTGGGGGTGCCTGTGGAGACGCTGGGGTTGGAGTGTGAGAGGGTCCCTATATGGTCTGACAGCAGAGTAGTTAGAAGAGCGTGCCGCTCTGTCTCCCCTCCCCCACCTTCTACCCAGCCCTCTTCCACCTGTATTCGTTCCCTCTCCCCCTTGGAATTAGCATTTCAGCTCATTCAGGGAAGACCTACTAGACTCTTCCCTGGTGTCCAGGTGTGCTCACCTGAGACGGGTACGTAAGAGGATAGTCAGAAAAGTGCCCTTCAGGGCAGTGGTTGTAGCATCTTATGGACAACTGGGCAGTGAGGGACATAGGCTGACAGAGATCTGGCACCTGGAGAAATAGTGTGGTCTCTTCATTTTCAAAGACCTACACTGTGGGAAAAGAATTGTTTTAAGGAAGGTTTTGTCCACATGAATTAAATTGCTTTTCCCTAATATTTCAACGGGAAGGTGTGCTTAAGGCAAATATATAGGTAAGACTCCAGCATTGCCATGTTCTGTCCACCTTTTGTTTTTTTCATGAAACAAGTAAAAGAACATTTCCAAATGGGACTTAACATTTTGAAAGGGTTTCTTCCAATTTTTGTGCTATATCCTCCTTTAGGCAGGACCAAGAACTTGGATTATCAACTCTTCTCATTCTTGTTTTAAATGTATTCATTCTTTTGATGTTTTAATCTTTTGCTAACTGTGCCAGGGGCTGGGAGCGTGGATACTGGGAAGATTGGATTCCTGTCTTGTCTTCAAGATTCTCAGAGGTGAGTGAGGAGGCAAGAGAGAGAGAGGGAAGAAAGAGCTGCAGCGCTTAGGCAGTAGGCTAGTAGAGCAAATTGGAATGCCTGAGTTCTGGGGGCCCCATTCACATAAACTGCCATGTGGGTGGCGCCCCCTGGAGGCAGGCAGTGCAGCCTGCCCTCACAAGCACTATCCCTCCCTTTGGGCTTCCCGTGGCCGCATTTGGGTTCCTTGCATAATTCCTGGAGATAGTACCAGGGCTCGCAGAAAGAAATGGCTATTGGGAGCCGGGGGGAAATGGAAGGCATTATAGAGGAATAGGAGAGAAAGAGGTACAGAAAGAAGAAAAGAGCATTTGGAGCAGGAGGAACTGCTTTTGTGAAGGCCTGAACGCTCAAGCTGGGCTGGAGCACATACCTTTTCTTGGTCCTCTGTGGAACCAGAAAGGGCAGAGAAGTGGGTGAGTGAATTTGAGGAGCCCAGTGATCTGTTCACCCATGTTTACTCTCCTCTGTAGGAGACCAGCTGATTCTTGGTCAAAGCATGGGTGGATTTGGGCTCCACATGATTTATGCTGCCTTCTAGAATATTCTGCCCTTCTCTGCCCCCCTCCCAGTCCTCCAGCAGTGCTGTTTATTGTCCCTTCGAGGTCCTGATGTTCCTAGAAGCGTGTTTCTCTCATTCTTGCTGAAGTTCTAATTGTATTGAGAGGAATTTAGGTTGGTTTGACCTGAGATGGGCTTTTAGAAACCAATGAGGGTGTTTCTCTTCAGATACTTAGCAGTAATTGTCTTATGAAGTACTCTCAAGTCCACACTCAGAGAACAAGCCTATAATTTCTATTCAAATAGCCTCTAATGAGATGACGCTTTTGTCAACGTCTGAGGCCAAGTCAGGCCATGGAAAAAATATATTTCGGATCCCTTGGCCTCTGGACAAACTCAAAATGTGCACCAAATATGCTTTGGAGCATTGCAGAGACATGAAGAAAAGACAGTTGAGGTGAGGTGGAGGGCACCAGAGTTCTGGGAACTTTTAGAAGCCTTATCCCTGCATGATTTGTTCACTTAATCAAAAAACATCCACTAGTGACCATAAGCGTAGGTGCAGGACATCAAAGGGTGAATAAGAATTAAATTCTGGGCCACAAGAATGATGCCCAGCCCTGTGTGGTGGGTGTCTGTGCCCATGTGTGCCTTTGTGTGACAGGCAGACAATGACATGGAGTCAATGATGAAGTGTGACAAGAGCATCACTCATTGGGTGATCATTACAATTTGTCATCATCCAAATTTGGACACCTTTGGGACAAGTGCTAATCCCTGGACAACAAGCATGGACTGGGATGGTCCTAGGCACACCAGGGCGTGTGGTCACTTTACATAATGCCCAGTACAGGGAAGAGCAGGGGACTTCTTGGAAAAGTTCCCTCTGCACCTTCCAAGTAGTTTCTCCCCATCCATTCCTATCTGCCTCCAGTTACTGAGGTCCCAGCTCCATCATCTTTCCCCTAGGAAGCCTTTCCAGGCCTGTCCCCACCTCGCCACATCTCCTTCATACACACTTCTAGCCCCATGGAGCTCCCCTGCCAAGCATTTCTCCCTGAATTGGCTGTATATGCATTTGTGTGACCATTTCTTTGTGTATCTGCCTCCCTCACACCATGAAGATGGGACCATCCATGACGGTTTTCTTGGTCATATATGGGTGTTCAGTAAATACTGGAAGAGTGAGTGGTCTGAGCTTTGAAATGCTGTCCTAATTATCCAGGTGACGGGGCACCCGAGGAAAGAAGAGGAGGACTAGGATGGGCCCTGGAAGCATAGTGTTTGGGCAGAGAGCCGGGGCAGGGTGGGGGTGAGCTCTGGTGCCAGGATGGTGTGCGTCGGAGGTGGGTAGAGCTCAGCGTGGCTGCATCACAGGGTTTGGGGGTATTGTGGGGGAGGGCCGTGGGGTCGTGGGTAGGCCACGACCCGTTGGGCTTATGAGCCACACTGTAGACCCTGGTCTATGGCCACCTCACCTTCCTTGCCCTCGATGGAATTTGAGTGAATGAACTCTAAGGCATCTGCAAATAATCCTGCCTTGTCATCTTTTCACTGATCCGGCTAATTGTTTAAGGACATTTCTCCTAATTACCTCTACCTTTTTATACTCCTTGTCTGGATCAAGATTTCCCTCAGTTTTAGAAAAGTCGAGCAACTAGGGAAACCCATAAGAGATGCTAGGGCTGACTGAAAACAAGATGGGGACTTTGGAAATGAGTTCACAGGGATAGCCTCTCCCTCCTGCTGAGCCCCCAAGACTGGGCTTCCTGTGATCTATGGTAACTCAGGAAGGCTGCCTAAGGCCGCCTCTCTCCCAAACGTCAGCTGCTAACTAGATGACCAATGAGCGCTCTTGCTAGCCTGGAGAGTTCATGAACTTGTAAAATATGCATTAGACAAATACATCTTTCCATTTCTCTCCATCTACAGGTATTTTAGAAAAGTGTGTGTGTGTTTCTCCCAATAAGATTCTCTTAGTTCGAGATGTGACATAGCCATCCACTGAAGCCTTGGAGCCTGGGTGGCTCTAATAACACTCATTTGGCCCCAGAGCACAAATGTGTGCAGTTCCACAGAGAGGCGCTAACCGAAGTCGCTGTGTCCCAAAGCCAGGAAGCCATTTCCTTAAGTGTATGATTGGTTCCTCTGTCATCTCAGCCACACTTGCATCTTCTGAGCCCCCTACTAGCACAGAAATTGCATCAGATAACAGCTCCCAAGTCACCTTCCCACCCCCTCCCTCACCATCTCGGCTGACAGAGTCTGTAAAGGAAATGAGAACAGAGGCTCATTTCCAGCAGCAGCGACAAGAATTTGCTAATTAAAATGAAAAGCCTCAGTTCTCTGGATCAGCGAAGGAGGCCTCTGAGAGGCACTGAGAGGAAATCTTTCTCCAAACGAAATGGCCTTCCAGCTGGGCCCTGATGGAGCCCAGGCATCCTTCTAACGGCAGGGGGCGGGAAACTGGAGCTCAAGCAGACATGCTCCAAAGTCTAATGAGGCCTTGGACCCATTTCTAGGAGTGCTTGTCCCTTTGTGCTTCCCCAGTCCTGGAACCTCAAACGGATTCACACATTTCTTCAGAGATTTAGTAAATGTGAGAGTCATGGGGACTTTGGATCATCCAGTGAAGTGGTTTTCAACCTGGCGACACACTGTGATCACCTGGTGAGGGTTTAAAAGATACTGTTACCAGACCTATGAAAAATGAACCACTGGAGGGGGTCTGAGCACCTGCATTTTATAAAAAGCTTTCCACGTGATTCTGCTGCACGGTGAGGAGTACCGGCTGCTGATCTCATCCTATAACCTTGTCTCCCGGTGATGAGGACCCTGAGGGCCAGGCCAGGATGAAGTAGCCTCAGGCCACACAGCAAAGGTAAAGGCAGGGGCCTGATGTCCTGACATGCTGGCCTTTTCCACTACACAGGATTGCTCCCTGCTCTGCCTTCTTTAGCCAGCTATGTGTGGATGCAGGAAAATGAAAGGGGGATGGAAAGGTGTTGGGTCTGAGGGCCTGGTGTCTGACAGTGTGGGATCTAAGCATGTTTGGAGAAGAGCCAGGAGAAGTCTCTTTGCATAAAGACCAAGGAGCCTCATGGGAAATGTTCACTCTAAGGGAAAAGGTGTGGGATGTATGAAGGTGGTCCAAACACCAGGGTCAGGTCCAAGGATGGGGAGAGGCACTGGAGGTACCTGACATGCAGCACCACATTTTATTATGAAATTGCAATATCTGGTCATTGTTGACCTATAGAAATGGCAATTGCATATGATGGGACATCATAGTTCCAGGGGCACTGAAGAGGTAACGGGAAAAGGGAGCCCCAGGGACTGCCACAGGCTCACACCTGAACGTAGTGTACCTGGTTCAGAGCCACCGGGCTGCGATCTCACACCCAAAGAACGCAGTTGGAAGCTTTCAGACCATAACCAAGAGAAAAGTAATGTCTAGGTAGCTCAAGGCCTGGGGTCCTAGTGTCTGGTTCTCTCATTGCCCCTTTGTTATTATTCTTAGTACTGTATTTAACATTGATAACTCCAGCAATCCTTTTTATTCTTGGGCAACTTGCTAAGACTTCATATTTCCCCAATGAAATGGGGGACATGATGTCAGAAGGGGTTCCTGTCTTCTTGGTTCTGATGGTCTAATAAGAGTGATTATTTACATTTGCAGAGCATTTTACAGCTTCCCAAAGTGTCATGGTGTGTCTTGTTTGGTCTGAACTTTCCACAACCTGGTGAGATCGAAATCATCATTCCTAAATCTCAGATGTAGCAACCAAAGCCCAGAGACATGTTAGGCAACTGGTCAAGTCATACAATGTTTTACTGGTGGACTTGGAACTAGAATTCAGGTTTCCTGTCTCCTCTGAGTGTGAGTGTCTTTCTGGGCATTAAAAACGAGGAGGTCTGATTTGAAAGGCTGGTGTTTAGAATTGGCCTCCTTCGGTCCATGCTCCCTTTGCTTCATTACAAGGGAATTGGCAGGCTTATCCCTTGGGGATGGGAAGAAGGGATTAACCCTTAGTTTACCTTTCTAGGGCTGCCCTGCCTCCTTACTCTCCTCCTAGGATTCAACATCCTAGAATCTTCTGTTGAAGGAAGTGCTTGGCCATCAAGTTCTTGGATTTTCCTTTGAGATGCCTCTACTGGTGAGAGCCAGCCTGGCATAGTGGTTAAGGACAAACGCTGCCTGAATTTGAGTCCCAGGTCTGCCACTTACAAATATAAGACCTGAGAAAAGTTACTACACTTTTCTCTGCCTCTCTCCCCTTAATGGGGATATTAATGTTGCCTATAAGATTATATGGAGGGTTAAATGAGCAAATTACAAGCACTTATATTAGTTAAGACATGCTGTAGTAACAAACCTAAATATACTCAGTGGCTTAATCCAACAAAGGTATGTTTTTCACTTGTAGGGAATCTGGTGGGGGTTAGGTAAACCTCCAGGGCCCTCCGTGTTCGATTTAGTGATCTGGATTCCCTTCATTTCATGAAATATCTTCACACATGGTTTCCAGAGCCTCTCAAATAGCTTGTACTGAAAACTATGCATGTTATTGCCCCTCAGTGTCTACTGGTCTGGAATTAGTCACGTGGGCTCAAATATAGTTATGAAGGATCCTGGGAAATGCAAGAACTGTTTTATGACTGCCCTTGTCTCTGCCAGTAATATATCAGTTTTGCTAAATATGAAATATTATTTTTAAAGAAGTCTCATTTTTATGTGTGTTGATAGTTTAATCTTCTTACTGGAAGCATGTATTTTATTCCTGTTTATTATTTCTTACTTTACTCTCAGTTTAAAATTGTATCACTTCATGTTCTTTTACGTTGTTCATTGATTTTGCTTTATCTTTATAGCAACCAATAAGAAGTAGTTTGGCAAGGACAGTGAGAGTGAGAAACCTACCAACACTTGGGAAATCTAGAGGCCATCATCCATCCCACTCCAGCTACTTCTGTAGCTGCCTCCTTGGGTCCCTTTTCGATAAGCAAGTCTTATAGTTTTTTCAAGCATCTCATCCTGGGATGTTGATGGGATCCATAGTTCAGCCTCCAAAGGGCTTTGCCTCTCTCCTTGCAGCTGCACACCTCAGGTGTTAGAAAAGTGTTACCACTACCAATTCCTGTGGGCCTGATGCAAGGTGTTGTGTGTTTTAACTCCAGTCTCTGACACTTGTAATTTTGCCTTTAAAGATAAGCCATGCCAGTAGTAGGCCATAACCCAGGGGAGATGGCTAACAGAGGTCCTATTCAGGGAGGTACCCCAGCCCAGTGTTGTAAAGTGCCAGATGGCAGTGACCTTTCCTACAGGTACCCACAGGTGGGTACCCAACCCCTAAGACTTCCTCCTGAGTTACCCACTTACCACCTCAGCAGGTGTTAAGACACCTTTTGCTGTGTGGGCCCCTAACTACCTTCCTTTTATGGAAAGTGTTAAGCAGAAACCCTTCAAAGAGGGGCATACTATGATTTTTTTTAATGCAGTCAGTTTGGAGGTTAACCTCATTTGTCAGGAACATAGAAGTCAATGTGGGCTGGCTGAGAATTCTAAAATCTGAAAAGAATGGAAGCTTATTCCCCTGAAGAGTAGGGGCCTGGAGTCCTCCTGGGAATGCACTTGGGGCATCAGGAAAAGCAATCAGGTTTGGGGTTCTCTGCTCTAGATCTGTCTGTCTAAAGGTTGATAGATGCCTTTCTGGAAAGCTTGGGGGGTGTGTCCCTGCAGAGGGATTTTATCTGCTTGCATGGTGAGACCATAATGACCATACACCCTGCATCATTCATATCTCATCCTTCCCCTTGTCTCCACTGAACTCTAAGAATGGTATTTCTGTTCCACAAATGTGACCTCTGATCCCCTAATTGAATGATCTCTTGCCTAGCCTGAGATAGAGGTCTCTCTCCTGTCTTTTCTTTCTTTTTAAAGTTTTTATTTTTTATCACAAGTGCCCTCCTTAATCCCTATCACCTATTTCACCCATCTTCCTACTCCCTCCCCTCTGGTAACCATCAGAATGTTCTCTATAATTAAGAGTCTGTGTCTTGCTTTCTCTCTGTCTCACTCTCTTAATTTTACCCCTGTTTTGTTTCTTAAATCCCACATATGAGTGAAATAATAGGGTATTTGTCTTGCTCTGACTGACTTATTTCACTTAGAGGTGTATTCTCTAGCTTCATCCATGTCAATGCAAATGGCAAGATTTCATTCTTTTTTATGGCTGAATAATATTCCAGTGTGTGTGTGTGTGTGTGTGTGCATGTGTGCGCGTGTGCACGCATGCCATGTCTTCTTTATCTACTCATCAATCAACAGACACTTGGGCTCCTTCTATATCTTGGTTATTGTAAAGAATTCTGATATACACATAGGGGTGCATGTATCTCTTTGATTTAGTGTTTTTGTATTCTTTGGGTAAATACCCAGGAGTACGATTATTGGATCATAGGATAGTTCTATTTTTGCCTTTCTGAGAAAACTCCATCCTGTTTTCCATAGTGGCTGTACCAGTTTGCATTCCTATCAACAGTGCACGAGAATTCCTTTTTTCCCCACATGCTTGCCAACACATGTTGTTTCTTATGTTTTTTATTTTAGCCATTCTGACAGGAGTGAGGTGATATATCATTGTGGTTTTGATTTGCATTTCTCTAATGATAGGTGATGATAAACATCTTTTCATATGTCTGTTGGCCATCTGGGTGTCTTCTTTGAAGAAAAGTCTATTCCTGCCTTCTACCCACCCCCCTCCCCCCCTTTAAATTGGATTATTTGTGTTTTGGGTATTGAGTTTTGTGAGTGTTTGTGTATTTTGGATACTACCCTTTATCAGATACATCGTTTGCAAGTATCTTCTCCCATTCAGAAGGTTGTCCTTTAGTTTTGTTTTTTCCTTCGCTATGCGGAAGCTTTGAATTTTGATGTAGTCCCAATAGTTTATTTTTACTTCTGTTTCTCTTGCCTCAGGGCACCTATCTAGAAAAAAGTCAGAGATATTGGCTTGTAGTTCTATACAATAGACAATTGTATTGTCTAGATTTATTTATTTATTTATTTATTTTTACAAATAGTTTATTGTCAAATTAGTTTCCACATAACACTCAGTGCTCATCCCCAAAGTGCCCTCCTCCATGCCCATGCCCACCCCCCCTATTGTCTAGATTTATAAAACTACAAAACTATAAAACGCTCATGAAAGAAATTGAAGAAACATAAAGAAATGGAAAGAAATTACCATCTGTGTTCTTTTCTAGGATTTTTATACTTTCGGGTGTCACATTTAGGTCTTTAATCAATTTTGAATTCATTTTTGTTACGGTGTAAGAAATTGGTATAGTTTCATTCTTCTGCATGTTACTGTCCAGTTTTTCCAACACCATTTGTTGAAGATACTTCCTTTTTGCCATTGGATAGTCTTTCCTGCTTTGTCAAAGATTAATCGATCATATAATTGTGGGTCTATTTTTTGATTGTTCCATTAGTCAATGTGTCTGTTTTTGTGCCGGTACCATACTGTTTTGATTAATAGAGCTTTGTAATGTAACTTGAATCTGAAATTGTGATGCCTCTAGCTTTGCTTTTCTTTTTCAAAGTTGCTTTGGCTATTGGGGTCTTTTGTGGTTCTGTACAAGTTTTAGGATTGTTTATTCTAGTTCTGTGAAAACTGCTATTGCTATTTTGATAGGGATTGTATTAAATGTGTATAGTGCTTTGGGTAGTATTGACATTTTAACAATATTTGTTCTTCCAATTGATAAGCATGGAATTTCTTTCCATTTCTTTATGTTTCTTCAATTTCTTTCATGAGTATTTTAGAGTTTTCAGAGGAAGGCCTTTCACTTCTTTGGTTAGGTTTATTCCTCGGTATCTTATTATTTTAGGTGCAGTTGTAAATGGGATGTTTCCTCAATCTTTCTGCTTCTTCATTGTTGGTATATAGAATTGCAAGGGATTTCTGGGCATTGATTTTGTATCCTGCAACTTTACTGAATTTGTTTATCAGTTCTAGCAGTTTTTTTGGTAGAGTTTTGTGGGCTTTCTAAATGTAGTATCATGTCATATGCAAATTTTGAAAGTTTTCCTTCTTCCTTAATGATTTGGATGCCTTTTATTTCTTTTCGTTGTCTGATTGCTGTGGCTAGAACGTCTAGTACTATGTTGAATAAAAGTGATGAGAGTGGACATCCTTGTCTTCTTCCTGACCTAGGGGAGAAGCTCTCAGTTTTTCCCCATTGAAGATGATGTTAGCTGTGGGTTTTCATATAAGGCCTTTATTATGTTGAGGTATGTTACCTCCAAACCTACTTTGTGGAGGTTTTTTTTGAATCATCAGTAGATGTTGTACTTTGTCAAATGTTTTTTCAGCATTGTTTGAAATGATCATATGGTTCTTATCCTTTCTCTTATTGACTTGATGTATCATGTTGATTGATTTGCAAATACTGAATACCCTTGAACCTAGGAATAAATCCCACTTCATTGTGGTGAAGGATTTCTTTTCTTTTCTTTTCTTTTTCTTTTTTCTTTTCTTTTGTTTTCTTTAAGTAGGCTTCTCACCCAGCGTGGAACCCTATGTGGGACTTGAACTCGTGACCCTGAAATCAAGATCTGAGCTGGGATCAAGAGTCAGGTGCTTAAACAACTGAACCTCCAGGCATGCCAAATGATTTTTTAAAATGTACTGTTGGATTTGGTTTGCTAGTATTTTGGTGAGGATTTTTGCAAGTTTGTTCATCAGAGATATTGGCTTGTAGTTCTATACAATAGACAATTGTATTGTCTAGATTTATAAAACTACAAAACTATAAAACGCTCATGAAAGAAATTGAAGAAACATAAAGAAATGGAAAGAAATTCCATGCTTATCAGTTGGAAGTGTCTTTATCTGGTTTTTTATTACAGTAATGCTGGCTCATAGAATGAATTTGGAAGTTTCTCTTCCTTTTCTACTTTTTGGAATAGTTTGTGAAGAATAGGTATTATCTTTTCTTTAAATGTTTGATAGAATTTGCCTGTGAAGCCATCTGGTCCCAAGCTCTTGTTTGTTGGGAGTTTTTTGATTACTAATTCAATGTCTTTGCTGATTTTTTGTCTGTTCACCTTTTTTTTTTTTTTATACTTCTTTCTGTGTCAGTTTTGGTAGTTTATATGTTTATGGAATTTATCCATTTCTGCCAGGTTGTACAAGTTGTTAGCATGTAGTTTTTCATAATATTCTCTTACCACTATAGTTCTGAGGTGTTGGTTGATATTTCTCTTCTCTTGTGATTTTATTTGAATCTTATACCTTTATTTCTAGACAAGTTTGGCTAGAGGTTTATCAATTTTATTGATTTTTTTTTTCAAAGAACTAGCTCCTGGTTCATTATCAGTTCTCTCTCTCTCTCTCTCTCTCTCTTAGTTTCTATATCATTTATTTCCACTCTAATGTTTATTATTTCCTTCCTTCTGCTGGTTTTAGGTTGTGTTTGTTGTTCTTTTTCTGGCTTCTTTAAGTGTGAGGTTAGGTTGTGTATTTGAAAATTTTCTTGCTCTTTGAGGTAGATCTGAATTGCTATAAACTTCCCTCTTAGAACAGCTTTTGCTGCATCCCAAAGGTTTTGGACTATTGTGTTTTCATCTTCATTTGTTTCTGTGTACTTTTTAATTTATTTTTATTTATTGGTTGACCCATTCATTGTTTAGTAGCATGTTATTTAACTTTCATGTATGTGTGGTCTTTCCAGGTTTTTTCTTGTGGTTGGCTTGTAGTTTCATAATGTGGTCAGAAATGATGCATGGTAGTGCACCTGGGTGGCTCAGTTGGTTAAGCTTCCAACCCTTGATTTTGGCCAGGTCATGATCTCATGGTTCATGAGACAGAGCCCCACATTGGACGCTGTGCTTGTAGCAAAGAGCCTGCTTGAAATTTTCTCTCTTCTCTCTCTGCTCCTCCTCCCCCACTCAAAATAAATAAACTTAAAAAGTCTTACCATGAATCTTTTTTTTTTTTTATCTTTTTCAATTTATTGAAGCTTGTGGGCTAGTATGTGATATATTCTGGAGAATGTTCCATGTGTACTTAAACAGAATGTGTATTCTGCTGTTTTAGGATAGAATATTCTTTTTTAAAGATTTTTTAAATGTTTGTTTATTTTTGAGAGAGAGAGAGAGAGAGAGAGCAGGGGAGGGCAGGGAAAGAAGGAGACACAGAATCTAAAGCAGGCTTCAGGCTCTGAGCTGTCTGCACAGAGCCCAATGTTGGGCTTAAACTCATGAACTGCAAGATCATGATCTGGGCTGATGTTGGACACTTAACCAATTGAGCCACTTAGGCACCCCGAAGATAGAATGTTCTGAATATATCTGTTAAATCCATGTGTTCCAGTGTGTCATTCCAAAGCCATTGTTTCCTATAGATTTTCTGTGTAGGTGATATGTCCATTGGTGAAGTGGAGTGTTAAAGTCCCCTTCTAATATTGTACTCTTATCAATCAGATTTTTATTTTTGTTATTAATTGTTTTATGTATGTGGGTGCTATCATGTTGGGCGCATAAATATTTATAATTGTTACATTGTAATCTTGTTGGATTGTTCTCTTTATTATTATATAGTGTCCTTCTTTGTCTCTTGTTACAGTCTGTGTTTTAAAGTCTATTTTGTCCAATGTAAGTATCGCTACTCTGGCTTTCTTTTGACATCCATTTACAAAATAGATGTTTCTCCATCCCCTCACTTTCAATCTGCAGGTATCTTTAGGTTTAAAATTAGTATCTTGTAGGTGGCATATAGACGGGTCTTGTTTTTAATCCATTCTGTCACACTGTGTCTTTTGAGTGGAGTGTTTTGTCCATTTAGATTCTAGGTACTTATTGATAGGTATGTATTTAATTGTATGTATTTTAATTGTTTGATATTTGGTTGTTTCTGAAGATATTCTCTGATCTTTTCTTGTCTTACTCTTTTTCATGTGTTATGATTTTCTTTAGTGATATACCTGGATTCCTTTCTCTAATTTTTTGCATATCTATTATGGAGTTTTTGATTTGTGTTTACCATTGGGTTTGTATATAACCTCTTCTACATATAGCAGTCTATGTTATGTTGATGGTCATTTAAGTTTGAACACATTCTTTATTCCTCCCCACCTTTAGGTATATGGTGTCATATTTCATATCCTTTTATTTTCTGCATCCCTTGACTGATTTTTTACAGAAATATTCATTTTCACTGATTTTGTGTTTCCTACCTTTATACTATCACCTTTGGTCTCTCCTTTCCACTCAAAGTATCCCCTTTAACATTTCTTGCAGGGTTGGTTTGGTCATCATGATCTCTTTAGTTTTTTTTTTTTTTTGTCTGGGAAACTATCTCTACTTCTATTCTGAATGATGGCCTTGTTGGATAGAGTGTTCTTGGCTCTGGGATCTTCCCATTTAGCACTTTGAATATATCTTGCTGCTCCTTTCTGGCTTGCAAAATTTTTGCTGGAAAAAAAACCTCCTGCTAGCTTATGGAATTTCCTTTGTATGTAACTGTCATCTTTTGTCTTGCTGCTTTTAATATTTTTCTTCATCACTCATTTAAAATTTTTTTTAATGTTTTATTTATTTCAGAGAGAGAGAGAGAGACAGTGTGAGCAGTGGAGGGTCAGAGAGAGAGGGAGATATGGAATCTGAAACAGGCTCCAGGCTCTGATCTAGCTGTCAGCAGAGAGCCCAACGCAGGGCTCAAACCCATGAACTGTGAGATCATGACCTGAGCCAAAGTTGGATGCTTAACTGACTGAGCTGCCCAGGTGCCCCGTTCATCACTTATTTTAATTGCAGTATGTCTTGGTGTGGATCTGTTTTTGTCGATTTTGATGGGAGTTCCCCGAGCCTCTTGATTAGGAAGGTTTCATCTATTATTTCTTCAAATAAATTCTCTGCTGCCTTTTCTCTCTCTTCTCCTTCTGGTACTCCTGTGATATGAATGTTAGTACGTTTGATGGAGTCGCTGAGTTCCCTAAGTCTATTCTATTTTCCATAATACTTTTTAGTCTCTTTCGTTCAGCTTGATAACTTTCCATGACTTTGCCTTCTAGGTCACTGATTTGTTCCTCTACTTCTTCCACCCTGCTGTTCATTCCATTAGGCATGTTTCTCATTTCATTTATTTAGCCCTTTATCTCTGCTGTTATTCCTGATCTCTATGTTCATGGTCTCACTGATGTCCTCCAGTCTTTTCTGAAGTCTAGTGAGTATCCTTATGACCATTGCTTTAAGTTCTGTATCAGGCATGTTATTTATATGTGCTTCACTTGGATCTCTGGACATGGCCTTGTCCTGTTCTTTCATCTGTCTTCTCATGTTGTCTAAGTCTTTGTGCTTGTTTTTATGTGTAAGGAGAGTCAGCTATATCTCATATTTCTGAGGGTAATGGCGTTATGAAGCAGAGGTCCTGTAGTGCGCTGCAGTATAGTGTCCCCCACTCCTCAGGGCCTGGCACTTTTGGGAGTGTCTCCACCATATGCTCTGCCATTGTGTCCTGGCTGTTTTATCCTTCAGGCCAGTCATCTGCAGTGTTTAGTGCCTGGCCTGAAGGTAGCATGTTTCAACTAGGTGTGCTCTGGTCTGCTTGTGAAACGTAGCCTGTCACTGTGGCCACCAGAACCAAGGCCTTGCAAAACCCCTGGGTAGGGAGATGCGGTTTTGGCAGGGGTTTGGACCAGTCTTTTAGGGGAGGTGCTTGCTGTACCGAGACAGGCAAGTGTGATTAGGAAGGGTAGGTCTCTGGGGGCAGTGGGACTTGGTGTAAGCAAGTTAGGTAGTGTCTGTGCTGTGCTGATTCCCACAGGTGGCCCTGTGATTATTCTGAGGGGCCAGGGAGGGAAATGGCACTGGCCAGTCCCTTTATTCCTGGAGGGGTCTCTCTGTGAATGCTCCCCTATGGGACATGCTCTGGGATGAACATTTAACCCCCCACAGTGTGCCCCATGTGCTCTTCAGATCACTGTTTCCATGCTGTGTGTTGTGGGTTGCTTGTCTGCCTTCTCTCCAAGAGCAGCACAATGCCTCCAGGCTCTATCCCAGCCAAGCCTGCTGACCTTAAAAACTCTAGGCTTTAAGCTCCACTGGTTGCAAGAGCTGAAGAAATAGAGCCCCTCTTGCTTTCCAAGCCAACTGCTATGGGAATTTATTTTGCCAATGAGCTCCTCTGTGTGCTAGTCTGTCTCTCACCCTCCTCTGTGACAGTAGCTCCTTCCCCACCACAGTGGCCATGATCCATTTCTCTCCTAAGCCATGTCTCCACACTTCCTACCTTCTTCAGTGTGACATCTCTACCTTTAGTTGTGGAATTTATTTTCTGCTAGTCTTCAGATCAATTTCTGAGGGATTTAGGATGATTTCATAATCTAGTTGTATTCACAGGATGAGGTGAGCCTAGGGTCTTCCTACTCTGCCACCATCTTCCCCTCACACTCCTCTCCTGTCTTTTATTGACAGAGAATCATAGGCCCTCTTGCCTATGGCCTACACCATCGTTCCTGGGAATTTTATCTAGTTGGGTGATTCTCTAGTAATCCTCACTCCACTGTAAAAATCTACAACTTCTTTACTTGCTTCAGGAACCGGTAAGCAATGCATGACTTTGGACCAGTTAGCTGGGCTTATGAGAGTCTAGATGAAGTGCTTCTTGGGGACTTAGGACTTTTATAGGTAACAAGGCCTGCTTCTTCAGATACAGTGAGCAATCTGGAATGTGTTCCTCAGAGACAGGGTATTTCTTCTGGACTTATTTTATAAAGGCATACATCCTGATACTTCGGCCTTAAATGTAAGTTTTAATACTAATTTTTTCCAAGAAGCTTGGAATTTAAATTATTCATCTGGTCACATTCATGGTTCAGATATTATATTTCTCCAGTGGCATAGATAATGGAGAATTGGCCAACATTTTCCTATTTGCATGTATTTTGTGGCTCTCTTTGGCTCTTGTGACCAGGACATTCTGTATTTCTGGTTCTGACATGCAGGACATGAATTGCCTTAGCGCATTTCCCCTCTGAAGGCACCCACAATCTGTTTGGACATATGGTGCCTCTCTGAGGATCCTTTAGTTTGCACTTATTCCCTAACCCCAGGGCAAAATTCATTATCTCTGGGGAACTAGATGCCAGCACTGTGTCTGGGTGTCCCTTGGGGCCCTACTTGGAGCCATTAGTGATGGCTGATTGCTCTCCAAGGCCAATCTTGAAAAGACAGATGTATTCACCTCCAAGGAAAATTCCTCACCCAGCTACTTATTTTGCACACAACGTGCTGGGGCTGAACTGTGGGATATGGCATAAACCCTGGGGGAAGCTTTGCCTATCATTCCAGTCCAAGAGTCAATATATGAAAATTGGTCCCTCTCTGCTTCTTTTTTCAAGTGGGATGTTCTCAACCAGGTAAAGCCATTTCTTTTCCTTGGAGTAGTGTCTTGATGCCCATTTGCCCTTGTGGTCTCCTGGAGATGTTGCACCAGAGTAGTAAGATGGATCAAAGGCTTTTCCTTTTCTATTGGGGAGGGACTAGGGATCGGGGATGGTGGCCAAAGATGGTAGTGTTCCAATTATTTTACTTGGAGAATATATTTGTGTATTTGTATAATTAAAAATTAAGCAAAGGAATAATGTGAACATTTTAGGTCTTAGACATTAACATAAATGGATGACCTGGATACGGTAAAATGCATTGAACTGAACTAAACCCAAAATACAACAACTCTGCTTTAGTGTTTTGTCAGAAAGGCTTCCCTCTCATTTTCTCTTCCCTTTGATCAATGGATATTTGATAATATCAAACCAGTTTTATTCAAATCGTATCTTAGCAGATGTGAAACTAATATCTAGTGTGACAAGAAGTCCCAAGGAATTGATTAGATGTATTCCTGCACTGGTAATACAGTTTTAATTACTGTAGCTCATTTAGAAATTGGTTATTTTTGAGCAAATCAGAGAACACGAGATGCTGGCGAGGATGTGGAGAAACGGGCATCCTC